>NC_136415.1:3375000-3605000 GCF_051521515.1 Lactuca serriola | reverse complement strand
TTAATTTGAGAATTTTAAAATTAAAAGGTAAGTTTATTAATGAAATTGATATCCATTTATTACTACATTTATTGCAATTATTAGATTAAAATATTATGTTGAATTTAATAAAATAGAAAAAACTCATAAAATGACATGTGGGAAAAAATTAATTTAAAATAACTATAAAATTACATTTGCAAATTGAATGAGAGTGTAACACGTAGCAAAAAAAATATTCATTTATTAGTGTAGATTTGAAAACCTCGTACATTTTCTTCTTGTCAATAAACAAATATGTTTTTATCTTTTTTCCTTTTAAATCAAACCAAATTGCAAGTATTCCAAATAAATGACAAATAAAAGATAAAAAAAAATATTAAACTATCATATTTTTTGGGGGACAACTTTTTTGAAATTGTTTTATCTCATTAGGTTATGGGTAGTGGTCACCACCAACCCATCGAAAAAGCGTTGTCACCTCTACGCCACATCAGTTTTACCATCAACCTATTAGACATTGAAAATGGTTACCACTTCACAATTTTTTTAATGATTAAATTAAATAAAAACATAATAAAATATTTTAAATTAATTGAAACCATATTACATTAATTAAAAAACACAGAAAATTAAACCTAAAAAATAGAAAATTAAAGCTAAATTACTAAAAAAAACATTAGAAAATTAAACCTAAATTACTAAAAAACATAAAAAACATAGAAAATAAAACCTAAATTACTAAAAAAAATAAACATAGAAAGTTCAACCTAAATTACTAAAAAAACATAGAAAATTAAACCTAAATTACTAAAAAAACATAGAATCTAGTTGCGATATTTGTCGAGAACTTCTTGTTAAATTTTTTAAAAACGCCCTTAAATTTTCCGGGTCAAGATTTGGTTGCGGCACCATATTTAAAAATTGAAGATCGGTGAGTGCCATTTTTCGTCGACGAGCTTCCTCCGTTGATTCAAAATTTCTTTCTAAAATACTTAGTCTTTTGTCTATTTTCTTTGCTAGTATGTCATCGTTGGTTGACTTTCCGCTTGACCCGCTTATGTGAAGGCTTAGCCAAGTTTGAAGCCTCTCGAATGACTCAGCTAGTTTACTAGACCCTCTATCCGACCCCCTTTTCTTTTGCCCTAAGCCCCAGTCATCCGTGGAGCCTTTTCATATCATAGCTAGGCCTCCTCTTTTTGAGGCCCCCTTTCTCGCTTTGTCCCATCTCGGTGGTCAACGAATATGGACGTCCGGGCGACCCTCCCCCTCGTTGGACTATCAAATCACATACCTAACACATGTCTTTGCTTTTTCCAATGCACATTTTCATTATATGTAGTTACCTCCTCAAGATTTGCCTCAATGTCATCCATCTTAACATATGGATCCTCATGAGGTGGACTGTTTGGGGTTGACTGCACCTTAAGACATAACTTGCTAAAAAACACATCATTCATGGTCTTAGTTAATGGAATGCAATCTACATGTTCAAGGTCATCGTGTATATTACCTTGCAATTCATCTGGGTCATTCTGAATAGCTCCCTCAACATACACTTCTTCATTAACTTCAGCTACCCTTAAATGGTTGTCTTCCACACCGCTTACATCAAATTGCTCATCGAAAATCCATTGATGTACATTTACACCAAAATTAAATATTCATACACCTCTCGTTTGCATATCCTCAATCCATCGGGAAACTCTATTTCGGGCATGCAAAAATAAACATTCATACACCTCTCGTTTGCATATCTTTCAAGGAACCCCACAAACTCGTTCCTGTCCATTCTAGCAATATCAACATCCTCAAACTTTTGATCCGCTCCATCTGTATAACTAATTACTGGGTACCTAGTAAAAAATCTAGCAAAGTGAACATCAATCTTCATATAAATGACCATGGTATCGAGACTTTAGGGAAATAGTAAGACAAAAATGGGAAGAAGAAGACAATGATTGTTCTTTATCAAAAGATTTGTAGGGCAAGCTCATTTAACGATAAGATGACGTAGAATCTTAGTTGACATATTTTTAAATGAGGTGGGCTTAAAACCTAGTGACTAGGACAGAGTTTACCGGCTCACCCCTTTAGTTTGAACATAATGACTTTAAGAATAGGTAAATTAATAATTTGTTCCCTAAAATGCAAAAAAAGGGCCTTTTAAACCATAACATGTAACATGGTTGAACTACAGTGATATTTATTCAAAACTTAAAAACTTTTATTTCATTTGCCCAAAAAGCTATAATCATCAAAAACTTCTTCACAATTAATGATCTCTTGTTAAAAGACTTCTAGCCCAACAATAAAAAACTTTTATTTCATTTGCCCAAAAAGCTATAATCATCAAAAACTTCTTCACAATTAACTGATATGTTGTTAAAAGACTTCTAGCCCATCTCTTGTTAAAAGACTTCTAACCCAACAATATCCGGTGTTGCTTTCCTTATTAAGATTGAGAATTTAAGTCAATGTGCTGGACATAAATATATTTATGCTGGACATAAATATATTTAAGAAATAAATTTAAAAAGTAATTTATAAATAGGGTAGATTTAAAAAAAAATTTAAGAGATCTCTTTATCGGATCATGGTCCAATCCGTTCAACCAACGAGATCGACCCATATTTTAAACAGTGGATATAAATGACAAATGTATGTGGAATTTAGACCAAGGTCCAAAGCATCAATTGTCGCCATCCCTTCAAATTAGGGTTCTTCACGTGTTTGTTTTTAAGGATTCTCCATTTATTCCTTTTTTTTCTTCATCCTAATCGTCGATCGAAACCCTAACATTTGTAGAACTAGATAACGATGACGGGAAAAGCAAAGCCAAAGAAGCACACAGCGAAGGAAATCGCTGCGAAGGTGGACGCAGCGACGACCAACAGAGGCGGTGGAAAGGCCGGAGTTGCTGATCGCACCGGCCAGGTGAAAGGCGGTCATGCTAAGTATGAGTGCCCTCACTGCAAGATTACCGCACCGGATGTTAAAACGATGCAGGTTCATCATGATGCTAAGCACCCTAAGATTCCCTTTGATGAATCTAAAATCAGCAACCTCCATGCCATCCTTGCACCTGTTGCTGATACATCGAAACCTCGCCCTGGTGTTCGTGGCAGCCTCAAGAAGTGAATTTCTCGATTATTGCTATTATGTCTTTATTATGATAAATTGACCACTTTCGATAATGTTTCCTGGCTGTTTGATTTAGACAGTAGTTCTAGTCCCTTGTCAAATGCATGATGATGTTTGTGGGTGTTTGGTTAAAATGCTATGTTATGAGTCATGTCTTATGCTTGCTTTATAGCCGTCTGATCTTGCTTTTATTGGTTTTCTCTATAGATTTTGATCTTGCCAAGACTTTTCACCATCTTTAGTTTCGATCTCTCATTGCTAATTCACATGATTATGTTGAGTTTGTTTTGTATACCTACTACTAGCATGTTAGTATCCTTTTCAAGCATATGTGGTATAGATGATGTGTCTTGTTTAGCGTATAAATACATGTGCATCTTTTGCTGCTTTTGAACATTTAGTTATAACTCTAACCAGATCTTAGTGTTTTGCTCTTGGAAGAACAGAAAGATACACTTTATGTCATGCAAACTTGTTTCTGCACATTTCTCTTAGAATCTTTTTGCCATTTGCTAGGATTATCTGTGCGTGTATATCTTTTGGTATGAAGTTGGATATGAGAGTCTAATCTAGGCACTTATTGCTTGCTGTTGCTGTTTAATGTCTGCATATGTATGTGTATGTTCTGGAAACTCTACCTTATGCTAATTCTGTATGAAGTTACATTTTGACATTTCATAGACGCAAATCTTTATTGGTGTTTGCTCAAGTTTCCATTTCAATCTAGTATTTTGAACAAATGTTATTATGATTACTAGAATATTGCAAATTTTGGGGAATTCTTGGTGTTTATGCATCTAAAAGTGCATGGTTCTTGTTAAAATGGTCTAGGACACAGATCATAGTTTCTGTAGATAATTATTGATCTGTCAAAAAGGATTAGATGCCTTCTGATAATCTTCCCAACCGATTTTAGTGTGAATGTAACCTTTTTGTTTTTGTTTTTTTTTTTTAAATGTAAATGCGTGAATACTTTTATTTTTGAAAACCAGTATATGCTTTAGGACTGGATTCCTATACTTGCGTGCTTTAAAACTAGCACATAGTACATACATTGTTTACTAGTTATTAACCAAAATACCTGATTAAGTAAGTTTCTTGATTAGCATATTGGTTTGACTATTTGGTAGTACTATTGGTAGGATGAGAATATGATTTGAAGTTGTAAGGGCGACGATGGAAATGAAAATGGTTTTGTGTTCTAAATTCTTGATGGTTTTATATAGGAATGAAAAGATGCCTGAGAAGTGAAGGGGGCAAAGGTATCAACAAGAAATGGTGGGGGTATGATTTTTTAATCAGCTTTTTGTTTGTGTGTTATAATATGCTTTGTGGTTAAACGCCAATAATCTGCAATGATTGTGTATATATACGAAAAATATCAAATATAGAAGAGGTATCAGACAAATTGGTATGAACATAAAAGCCAAGAACATGAAATATGAAAGCTTGTTTTGATTACATCAATTTTACCGAAAGTTGCAAAATACAGTATACTTATGGGATGGGATGTTCTCAATACTTGCAATATAACGATAAATAGGGTAAAAGTACCATAAAATTGAAGTTACTTGTGTGATTTACATTTACAAGATTGTTGTGATTTTAAACTGGATCCAAATCTAGCAATCCATCATCACCAGCTCTTTGTTTCTGATTGTAATTGTGTTGGAAAGATGGTTAAAAAAAAAAAAAAGATATTGAAGTGCCTGTAATTAACAAGTGACCAAATAGTAATCTGGTTGACCATTCTCATAACTTGTTTAGAATAATGTGAGGAGCCAGTAATGTAGAGTTCTGACAGAAGGGTTTCTGTTTGTTTTAAGATTAATACCGTGCAATCAATAGACAATTATAATGGATTGTCGATAATGAGGAGCCAATTATTGGTAAAATGTAATAAAGGGATGTATACATAAAGAAAAGGAAACACCATTTACCTTGGTGAAACCCAATTTGATGAGTTTATCACTTCATTTTCACTATTGTATTGTGTTGATCTATTTATGTTTTTATATATTTAATTAATTTAATTTTATTGAAAGGATATTTTTTATAAAATGAATAAGAATTTTTGGTATGTTTTAATTTTTAGTCATTTTATAAATTAAAATGAATAAAAAAAAATCAATAAAAGGTAGTTTAGTCATTTTTATGTCTTACATATTCTAATTTGTTTTAATAAATTTGCTATCTAAATAGAAACCAACAACTTATTTCATTGGATTCCATTTCATTTCTAGAGATTATGCGAACCAAACCAATTATATATTTATATATTCAAATTTCTTTGGATTCCATTTCCTTTCTAGAGATTAGGCGAACCAAATGTATTATATATTTGTATATTCAAATTTCTTTGGGTTCCATTTCCTTTCTAGAGATTATGCAACTAAGTGTTCATTTAGTATCCGGTTAAATATATGTTCATTTAGTATCCGGTTAAATATATCAAAAATCGGCTAATAAAATACAACCACTTTAATAAATGATTTTTTTTTTGATACATGTCAAACTCTCATTGATTTGACTACATGTTATTTTGTGGTTATTTTCAATTAAATTTTTTTTCACATGACATTTTGTGTTTTTTTTTTTTTTTTTTTTTTTTTTTTCATTTTATCAAATTTCATGATACTTAAATGTAATAACTATAATAAATGTAATAATAAATAAATATCAATTTCATTACTTGACTTTCTTTTTAATTTTAAAATTTGTAAATTAAAAGCTTATTAGTTTTCTTTGTTTATTTATCTAAATTATTTGTTTAAATTAAAAAAAAACACATTAATTTTAATTTTAATAATTCAATATTTTTCTAAGTTTATTATAAATTCGAACTTTTAAATGTTTAGAATTTCATATTTAATTTTTCTTTTAAATGAACCCGTGTAATACATGAGTTTCACATAGTTGCTTTAATAAATTTGCTAACTAAATAGAAACCAACAACTTATTTCATTTGATTACATGTCAACCAAACGTATTATATATTTATATATTCAAATTTCTTTGGATTCCATTTCCTTTCTAGAGATTATGCGAACTACATGCTCATTTCGTATCCAGTTAAATATATCAAAAAATCGGATGATAAAATACATTATACATCATAAATCGTCAAAATTCAAATTTTAATCAAGAGTTAAGTTATTATTTTGTTAAGTCTATGTAAGATCATCATCATCGGTGAGTTACCATGACATCCGTCATTTTAAAAAAAATTATTTATGCTTATTTGAGAATCAGAGTATTTATTTTTAAAGAATAATATTGTTGAATTTGCTCTCAGAAAAACATGATAAATATATCATCAAAGCATTTCCGAAGAAATGTATTTTGTTTATATTAAAAATTTGGGATGTCATCGTTAATACAAAAACATAAGCATAAACAGACCTTACATTCATTTACACTAGTGATTTACATCTCCTTTATTATCTCAGTATAATGTAGCTTTATATCGACACCTGTGATACAAATAAACTGAGTGGGTCTGGTTGAGAAACTTGGTGAGTACATAGGGTTTTTAACCAACAATAATAAAGTTATTATGTTCCATCAGTAATCAATTAATCCAATTAACCATCCACATTATCTTCTTTATCTCTTAAGGATCTACCCTAAAAATCATTTATCATTCACTCATTCATTCCTAAGGATTGTCCTAAGGAATAGGTGTGACATCCCCATTTTTCACGGCCAGAAAATACCGATTTGCTTATACTTTGTTTTAAAATCAGAGTAACCTTTTAAATAAAATAGTTGCGGAATTTGTCCCAAAACAAAGATATGATAAAATTTTATAAATTTTTTTTCCATGGAAATGTATTTCATTAAAAGACTCGGGATGTCATGTTCGATACAGATCAAAAGTATAAACAATATAATATAAGCTTTACTACATTATTTCATATCTACGGGCGTATATCCGTAATCCCTCATCCAAAACATCACATCTATGCTCGAGCGCTACTACCTGTAATACATAAAACTGAGTGGGTCAGGCTTGGGAGCCTGGTGAGCACATAGGGTTTTCAACCCATAATCAATAAGTTATTTAATTTCATCAACCAACAATAACCCGATTACCCGTTCCTGTTATCCTCACTTTACGTCCCTAAACACCTATCATAAGGGACCTAGCCTAAGGATCATCATCAGGATGGACACTACTGCTAAGGGGGTTCCTCAACAATAAATGTCCTAAAGGCAACCATGAGGGGGATGGAGTACACCGGTGAACACATCGTTCACAAACACCTACAGGTTGCGAGCCTGCTAGCAGTCCACTGGATTGTCTAGAAGAGTCCGTGGTCGTCATCCATACTCCGCTAGATGACAGAATCAACAACAACAACATCGAGGTCTCTCATCATTTTATCACACATCCTCTATTACATCTACCTATGTTTTACCCCAACATTTTTGTAGATATAAAATACATTTACAATTTAAATTATTTAAAACATGTATAAAATCGTTCATCCAGCATAGATAGTAAGTATACAAATAATATGCACACATAACACGTAATTTATATAAATACGTCATATCTATGTGTAAGCTGAAAGTAACTATGCACTCACTTGATTAGGTGGTGACTCTGCACTTGAACAACGTTTCGTTATCTCAAAATAATTTTCCCTCGACAAAACCTAGTATCAATACCACTAGGGTTTAGTCTAACGTTAACCGTGACTAATTAATAGTCTAGCTATTATTATTATTATTATTATTATTATTATTATTATTATTATTATTATTATTATTATTATTATTATTATATAAACGTTAAATAACACTCCATATAACTCATAATAATAGCCTAAATAATTATTTTAAGGACCTAATAACATTACTATAATTATTTAAAAGCTATATTAAAAATGTCATAGGCGTAACTCACTTACAATGGATTTTAAAGCAAACCGGGCTTCACTTGGAGCAGCGTTTCGAAACCAAAAGTCCCTTTTTCTCGGGACTCCGGGAGCCTCTGGGCTTCCCTCGGGTGCTAGGGGTTCACCTAGACTTTAGGGAGGGTTTGAAACCCTAGAGAGAGAAATAATGTAGAGAGAGAAGTGGAATTGGTGTGAAAAATCCGGAAGAGTTCACACCCTTTTATAGCCTGCGAGGCCTCGGACTACGTTGGGCATAATCCTTGGCTACGCTGGGCGTAGTCTTCGGATAAGGGCGCCAACTCTGCACCAACTGTCTCGCACATCGGATGGATAAGACCGAAGGTACGCAAGGCGTACCGGACCTCGTACGCGGGGCATAGAGCGAAGCGAGGCGACGTGTCTTCATCCAACGTGAGCTCATCGGACGGCTAGAAATGCGTCACATCAGCGACTTCGTATCGGATCTCGCAAAATCGAGTATCAACTTCAAAAATTAGTATCTTCCTCATACGAGCTCCGTTTTTGACGTTCTTTATATCCATGTGAAGGCGGTAACGTACTCTACAACTTTCGTTTAGACTCCATCGACTAATTTTTATTTTAAAAGTTATATTATTAACAGGCCGGGACATGATTGGTCCGTTAAAATCTTATAACTTCTTCATCCGACGTCCGTTTTTGTCTGTCTTTTTATCGTTACACTACTATTAACGAGATCTTCGATTCTCGTTTAGTTTGTGTCGGCTAAAAACCGCTCGATCTAATATTCGGATTTCGGGTTGTACACTGCTAAGCCGAAATTTCGAAAAATCATAACTTCCTCATACGAAGTCAGATTTGAGCGTTCTTTTTATGGACGCTCTCAGTTTAACGTATTCTACGACTTTCCTTTAGATCGCTATGGCTAAAACTCGCTCTATCGTAAATTCACTATTTACGCTTCCCGGTATTGTGCCGGTTTCATCGCGAAACTTCGACGAGTCATAACTTCTTCGTTATCACTCGGATTTCGGCGTTCTTTATATCTCCGAAATCCTTGTTTCGACCACTACAACTTTATGTAAAGATATCTGGTTTATCTCACACTTTAATTTTGACGCTTATTTTTATCCTTTATTTATTATACAATTATAAATAAGTAATAAGCACATAAATACACATAATTTGCATAACATTCAAATATATCATCTTTATTACTTCAAAAGAGTTACAATAGTTGACCTTGACTATTACACTGTCTAAAAATACTTAGCCCCGAAACCCGGGCGTTACAATAGGCACGAAGTCCATTGTTGCCAAGGTTTATTTAACAGGTACTAAGTCCGTAGTAGGGATGAAAGTGGGTCCAAACCCGGACCGCATGGACCCGGACCCGGAAAACCCGGAACCATTTAACGAAATTTTTTAGAACCAGAAACCGAGCCGGTTTACAGGAACCAGTTCCAGTTCGGTTCCTGGTATGGTATCGGGTAAAGTGAGTCTAGAATCGAAAAACCCGGAAATAGAAAAGTGGGTAAGGTGGAACCGGGTAAAATGGGTTTAGAACCGGAAAACCCGGATTTTATTATTATTATTATTATTATTATTATTTTGTAATGACCTCAATCGCATAATCTTTCAACCGTTATAAAAAAATTAATAAACAAAAAATTACATTTAGGTTATTGAGGACATTGATTTTTTTTAAAAAAAGTAACATGATATAACAAAGTTGGTTTAATATTATTGTGAAATATGAGCTTTTAGTTATGTGATTGTAATATATACTGTACGTTCATAGGGATGAGTTAATTGTAACATGATTAAAGGTTCTATTTAAAAAAAATAGTTTGAATAATTAAACAAGAAAATGAATATATAACCTTTTGTAAAAGATCAAATGTAAATAGGCTAAAAGCTTATAGAACTTTAACCCATTAAGCCAACAAAACAAGTTGATACTAAAAATAATACAACTTTCGATTTCACTCTTTTTGATCAAATACACTATTATATAGTCAAATTCACTCAAATCAAACACCATAACTTATTACAAAACTTATTACAGTATAATGTATTTAAACGATTGCATAAGCCAATTTTTCAAAATTTCCTACAAATAACGAAATCACCCTTTTTAATTAAACCATTCTTTAACATATAAAACCAAACTTATAACCATTTATCTAATATTAATATTACATATAAATTATGGTTCTTACAAATAAAGTTCACCAGAGAAGGGAATGAGAGATAGACTGAAATTTTGTTAGATGAATGTCATGCTTCATATCTGTGAATTTTCCATTACTTCAATGTTTTCTCTCTTTATTATTATTATTATTATTATTATTATTATTATTATTATTATTATTATTATTATTATTATTATTATGAGAACTCATATGCAAATTGAAATTATGATAAACATCCATCTCCAATCCTACATCCATTTTCTCTAGATAAAAATGTATAAATAAAATTTCATCTTTAACCGACACTATTTTTATACAAATTTCTATACCAAAAATATATTCCTAGTATATTCATTTTTTAAAACTTATATAAATTATGATAAAATACCCATCAACTTATAAGCTTTTTTACATATTTATTTATATTTCCTATATAAAAACTTTATAAAACGTACAAAAATCGGTTTCGGTCCATTAAACCCGGTTCTGGTTTTTTTACATATCCGGTTCCAAAAAACGGTTCCAGTTTTTTTTACCCGGGATACCCAGACCCGTTGGACCCGTACCCGAAATACCCGTAACCCGGATAAGACTAAATTTGGAACCCAATACTCGGACCGTTTAAACATTTTCCGGTTATACCGGTTCCGGTTCCGGTCCGATTCCGGTTCCGGTCCGGGATTTCGGTTTTATAACTCATCCCTAGTCCATAGTTGCCGATGTTATTTGTTAGACACTATGTCCATAGTTGCCAATATTCATTTATAAGACACTAAATCCATAGCTGTCAACGTTCATTTGTAAGGTACTAAGTCCATTGCTGTCAATGTTCATTTGTAAGACACTAAGTCCATAGCTGCCGGGGTTTATCTATTTGGCACTAAGTCTATAGCTGTCAGGGTTTATCTATCAGACACTAAGTCCACAGCTGCCAATGTTCATCTATATCATCTTTCATCTCTCATCATTCATCTACCTATCTTTACCCAATATTTTTATAGGTATAAAATACATATACAGTTTAAATCAAATAAAACATGTATATTTTGTTAATCCAGCATAAATGTCAAAAACATAGATAATATGCACACATAGTATGCAATTTATATTACATATCTATGTATAAGATGAAAGTAACTATACACCCACTTGTTAAAGTGATGATTCCAAACTAGGACATCACTTCGCTGCTAACAATTCTATTTTCATTCGGAGAAACCTAGTATCATTACCGCTAGATTTTAGTCTAATATTTATAGCGACTATTGATGGGTTTTGGTCATAAGAACATCCTATGTGCTCATACAAACCATAATGCTTGGATCTAGGTTTCTCTATTGTACATGCAATTTATCCAAGACTATAAACCCTAGATCTAGCATATGATAATCAATATAACATATAAATAAGGGTTTAGATCATACCTTGATTGTTATGTAGCAATAACAATCTCAAATCCTTCTTGTATTGACTTTAGAAAGCTTAGAGTCACAAATGTCACTCCTCTAATGACTCACAAACACCAAGAGCAAAAGGATGAAGAGGAGAAGAGAAGGAGGCTGCCCAAAACGTGTGGAAACCCTATAAGGAAGCTTGTCCACGTTTTTGGGGCATAAGGGCTCTATATATAGTGAGACTATTAGGGTTATCTAACAAGGAAACCCTAATTTGGATGCTTAAGCCCTAAGCAACCCATGGACTCCTTTCCTTAAAGGCCTTGGACGATTTCTAATGGGTTTTCCCATAGAATTCGTCCATCCTTATAATATAAGGCAATCCATGGCCCAATTGCAATTATATTATAATTACAATTCCAGTCCCTTAAGTTTAATTAATCTCTTTTAGCCACAAACTTAATTCTTATTAATTCTTGACTAATATTAATTAAACAATATGATTTCTCCTTTAATATATTATTCTCATAATATATTAATAAATCATATTTAATCCTTTCTCTCCATAATTCATCCTATCAAGTTGCTTTGGTGAAGGCAACCCAAAAAGACCATGCACTATTGGGTCAAGTGCATACCAAAATAGTTATGGACTTAGACACTAATCCAACAGTCTCCCACTTGGATAAGTCTAATAACAATTATGCGTATGACTTCAGATCCTGATCTGCAATCTTAGCTCTCCAAAGCCGCTGTCAACTCTGATCATATCAGATACGCGTGTCCTTTAGATGAGGGATCATATATTCCTCCATTCTAAATATCGTAAGACATGATTTCTAATCATTTTTTCTGTACTATTTCTCGACTTCCAATTTATGACGACTTACTAATTGAACAAATCAAATTAGCCCTAGCCCGGCCGAGCATTTACGTTTGTCATCACTAAATCATCTAGGGGCCCAAAGATATCGCTTTTATCCTACTTTGGATAAAAGAAACGGATAAAATTTGATTCAATGCTCGCTTGCACTCACTCACCGAATCACACACAACAATATGTTTTATGACACCAAGTTACTGGTGCGTTTACATATTATCAATGTGCAACCGATTTGCAAGATACAACTCACACATCTCGGTTTCAAGAATATAAGATGTTATCGTCTCACCAATCACTCGTGATACAATTCATGGAGTGATCCAAGTGAGCGTGGGTTTAATCCAATGCTAAAATCAAATTCATAAGCACTCATGAATGTTGCAGCAAACATTTGCTTATGTCTAATACTCTTTAGACAATCCACACACCAATTCACGACAGTCTTCATTCATACCTACTTCCAACATATGAACGACTGTGGCCCGTTCGAATAATTTGACTGTTCTAAACCAATTAAATTATTCAGGAAGTCAAATGCAAAGTGAAACACAAGAATAATACTAATCCCATATGGCCTCAAACCTTTGAGCATAAATAAAACACCTTTTATTTATCACCATATCGATTACTCATTATTTGTTGTTTCGGGTAATCAACTTTTTACTTGAATTATTACACTTGTCCCATGCTCCTAGCATGCACACAATGTTTACCTATGGTTCTTACTTTGTGAAATAGATCAAATGAACACATTTCCAATCATACTCATTTCACAACTCCCAATCCTTTTCACAAGTGAAAGAATATCAAATTCTTGTTACTTATGGAATATGCTAGATTATAACATTTTATGCAATTATCCTTTTGTAATATCACTACACTAAAGTCACAATGACTATTGCCAATGAAATTACAAATTCCTCTATCGGAGATTGTTACAAGACAATTCCTTAGATGTCTCTCACTCAAAGTACATTCCTTTGAACATCCTATTGCATAAAAGTTTCTAGTCTAGACATAGATTTTCAATATTCAATTCCCAATATGAAAAACTTTCCATACTTACCATATGACAACTCATTCTCAATAGAATCTTATCTATTCATAATAATGTCGATATGGTCCATCCAATACTATACTTCCAACTACTCACAAGCGACCAATCCTAGGCGAACTTTGGATTGTCCTTTGATAGTTGTTTAATTATCTTAGTCAAAACCGATTCTTGTCCTTTTTCCCTCTAAATGCGCTAGACATTTGGAAAATTTTAGAATGGTCAAATATTATAGCATTTGCAATCGATCCTATACCCGAAGCGTATGGGACACGATGCATAATGTCTTACATAAAGATTTGATACTTTATCAATCTTCTGCCATAATATTTTATGTGCTACGTTCTCAAAATTCGAACTATGAAGAGGAATGCCGTAATCATAATCGAAATTTGAGAACACAGTATGTTTCCTTGACTAAATTATTAACATTCCACAACCTAAGCCTTTAGATTTGAAATGAAGCATAATATTCTCTCCCTTAATTATAGCAAAACAACTATTCAACCTTTACAACTTTGCAAAGTATGACTTTTGTTTTTCTATAATTAATATTGCTAACTTGCAATACTTTCCATAATAATCATGCAATCATAACATTTATGCTCCCACTATCATGATGATTATTATAATCATAACACTTATACTCCCACTAGCTTTGACATGTATTTAGAAACCAACTTAACTTCCAAAAAAACAATACTTATTGAATTTCTTAAGTTCATGTTTCTAATACCCAATGCTTTGATAATCTTTTATCAAGGCTTCTTAAAATTATACACCTTTGCCTTAGATAGTTCATATGTGTGTCTAAACAATTCAGACTAATTGCCAAATCTCACAATTCAGATCATGGAAAGGGATACCGTAACCATAATCGAATTCGAGAATTCAATTTCACAATCACTATCTTTTTTAAAATCTCTCTTAGTGAAAGCATTTCCCTCACAGTCATTTTCATGAAGGAGGGAATCTTATGACACTTAGATTTTAATGGTGTATGTGTTCCTATCCATGTGAATTTGTTAAAACCAAAGTTTACGACAAATTCAAACTCATATGGACCGAACTTTCTTAATCTTGATTTCTTGCCTTATGGTAGCACAGCTGCCCACCATGTCTTCCAAGTAGTTAAGCAGCTTACCTTTTCATATCAATGTACTTTTCATTGATCAAGGTGCCTGCCTTTTATGCGTTCAAGTGAGAACTCATAGAACTCACATGCATAACTAACTCAATTGGAATGTCACAGAAACAAAATAGCGTCAACACGATGGATTGTAAACCTCAACTCGTGTGCTAGTGATGATTGATAAGGTCTATTTTGATTTGTTCTTGAAACCTTTCAAGACCATTAAGAATCCCACTGACTCCTTGACATATAAGATTCTCTTGTCAATAAACATTTCTTGACAAACAAATATTCAAGAGTTAGTGTAGTTTTTATCAAAACACTTCATAAATTGGTCCTAGTTAGTCTTTGTCTTATCCAAGACATCACAACTTTCCACATTTGATGAATGTTATAAACCTTCTTAATACTTATCACTCAATTTCACAATCTTAACTCTAAGACTTGTTTTGGAATGAAGTATGATTGACTTCTTGATTTAACCATTTCTTCAATTCTTGATTCCTCTTCTTAGACATACAATCGTACTAAGACTCACTTAGAGAATCAATTGAGATATGGTTCTTAATCATTAAGACCTATCATAAAGCATAAAAGGTACCCTTCCTTCTTCTTAGAATGGAGAAACTTTTATCTTTCTGCCTACTTGATTCTTCTTATTCGTTCTGCTATTGATTTAAACCTTTTCAATCAATTCAGAATTACACTTAATCATATTTACTAAACCTTTAGTAAATCATGACGAATATCTTTGTTACTCTTATGGTGGACTTGATCAACACACAACTTTGTGTACTCGATCTCCTAGTCCTTCACTTGACACTTTGTCAATTAATTAGTCTAATTTCCAAATATGAAATTTCTCATTCATCGTGCAACCAAGTTGCACGATTCCAAGTTTCTGTCCAATTGAAACTTGGGCGATGAGAAACTCTCCCTATTTAGTAAATTCTCGACATTTCCACAAATAATATAATTAAGAATCAAATCCATTATTGCTAATAATAGAAACATTCAAACATCAATTTTTCATATATGCCATTGCAAGGATAAATAAATAATATAAAAATCAAAATTTATTTTATTGCGGAAAAATTTGTCCTTACAATGCAATTCATTGAAAAACTATGCTAATACATCTTTCTTAGCAATCTAATTCTAACTCTAAGTAGCAGCTCGAGAATCTAATCTTCAAGTAATGCGATCGAAATCCATTCCTTCTCGGTTAGATTCTGCTCACTTCTTCCCTTAAGCTTCCTCTCTTTTCTTTGATCCTACAAAACATCAATTGTAATGTTATTACATTATGTATTAAGAATCTAGAATATGAGCTTAAAAGAGTTAGTCAATGGATTTTACCTAAAGTAGAGCCATACGTTTTGACTCTCCCATCTCTTAGATCTCTTAGGTAAATAGGGCATCTTCGTCTCCAATGCCCCTTCTCTTGGCAATAAAAGCAAATTGACTCTTTTGGAATAGGACATGAAACTACTTCAGACATTGCCTTTCTCTTATGATCAAACTTTTCGATCATAGCATGTCTTTCGTTGCCATTGTCTATATCCATAGAGATCTTGAAGGCAGATTCACCAATCAACTTTTCTTTTCTATTGCGCCAAACCATTGCTGATTCAACAACAATAAGCATATAGGTGAGATCTAAAAGGGTCACGTCGCAGTTCATCATATAGTACTCTCTTACGAAGTCACTATACGAGTTAGGAAGTGACTGAAGAACCCAGTCAACAACCATCTCCTCACAGACAACGGATCCCAACATTCTTAACTTATCAATGTGTGACTTCATCCCTAGGACGTGTGCACACACCGACTTTCCTTCTTTATGTTTACTTGCCAAAAGGGCTTGAGTGAGCTTGAACCTTTCAAGCCTTCGAACTTGTGGGTTAGGGAGAATAATTGGAGGAGGTGGAGGAAGTGAAGCATGATCTCTTGTTCCTCGATCAAATCGTGGAATATCATCTTCATGCGGAATGCTTGTTCCACGGGATTTGGGAAGACCATAGTTGTCGTACTTTGACATTTACAAAATGAGAGAAAACAAATTCAAGTTAGTTGATTGATTGAGTCCTTAGTAAATCACCCAAATGAGATACTAAGGCTAGGACCCAACACAATACGCTACAACCTAGAAAAGGGATGCCGTAATCTAGTTGCAGAATATTTGAAGGTAAGTGAATAACGATTCACTAATTTCCACCATGAAAAACGAAAAAGAAATTTAAGTTTTTTAAATCTGTGAAAACTCCTAGATCCTTTGAGATTCATTGAACTTTTCAATGGCATGTTTAAATCTCGATATGCCCCTCTAGTTTGTGACTGGGATGCCGATGATCACAAAGCGGGTTTGAATAACCATGCAAACTTACATGGTGCCCTCACATGTTACAATCACCTATTTGCTGTGCCGGTAAACCACACACGCTCCACCGAACTATGACAAACATTGAGTCACCCTTTGCTACCTTTGCTTAGAACCATTTAGTGTGCCGGTTAACCACACACGCTCCACTAACGTCTTCGCAAGGGCACAAAGTGTAATTTCATGGAATTACATCAATTCACTTTTGCCTAAGTATAGGGTGTATTTTACACTTTTAAAATACTATGTGGTCAAATTTAACAATTATACTTTTAATTCAATTAAATTGTAAACCAAAACTTTATGGATTTATTAAACCTCTTTTAATTATACTGTAACAGCCCGGAATTTCAAATATCGATATAACTATGATTTAGGGGGTGTTTTGAGAAGGGACTCGGCGAGTTGGAGCCTAGACTCGCCGAGTAGGACCGCAGACTTGGTCGCGGGTTCGCGACTGGACTCGACGAGTCCAGATATGGACTCGGCGAGTCGACGCTGTTCAGCAGAAACCCTAGCCGTTTGGTTTTGGATCGTATATAACGCCTCTTAGGCCGTCATTGTCCGTCTTTTGACCGATTGAGAAGAACCCTAATCGTTGTGGACATCTAGAGCAGGAGGAAAAGCTTTTGGAACCTTGAAGAATTTGTTAGGCAAGAAGAAGAAGAGTTTTGGCCAAAGGAATATCAAGGGGATCGAGTTCTGAGGTTTGGAGACACAGAGAGGGTGTTATTCAGGTAATATTTCGGATCATTTCTGCTATATTGATGTGTGCACGAATTTAGGGTTTATGAAACCCATTTGGTGATTAGATGGATTATTATATTGTTACCCAAGCGTTTGTAACCCAGTAATAGGATGGTTAGAGGTCCAGAAGGTCCCACGATTGTGTATTTCGGGACCATACGTATTTCAGGAAGCAGTTGCTCGTCTGCATGGCATGGACTCGCCGAGTTGTTCTTCAGACTCGGCGAGTGGCTTGAAGATTGACTGGGACTCGCCGAGTTGTTCTTCAGACTCGGCGAGTGGAGTCGGGGTGGCCCCGCGATTCTTCCAGGAGAAACTCGTCGAGTAAAAAGGGGATACTCGACGAGTAGGAAGGGAATCTTAAGGAATCGGTGAGTCAAGGACGAGTGGACTCAGAGTCGTTGAACTCGGCGAGTCTTGGGGTGACTCGGCGAGTTAGGTCGCGGGTTGAGTGAAGTTCTGAGCCTGGGGACTCGGCGAGTCTTAGGGTTGACTCGGCGAGTAGGGTCAGTCAGGGGTTGACTTTGACCTTGTCTTTGACCAAGGATTTACCAGTGGTTCCAGGGGTATTTTGGTAATTGTTGTTTATCGTTTGGGTTCAGTGCATTGGCGGCTATCCAGGAGTGGAGATCGTATCAGTGATCGGAGCAGCTTGAGCTATCTGTTCAGTCGGCAGTTTCGAGGTGAGTTATCCTCACTATATCGCTAGGGTTTATGGCACCAATGCCAACCCTTTTATCGGATGGAAATCCGGGTAGTTGTCAGTTGTTATATGTTATGGGCCGGAAGGCAATATATGTTATGGGCCGGAAGGCATTACTATGTGGACCGGAAGGTCATGGCCTGGAAAGGCGTATGTATGCATTTAGTATGTTGACTGATTCATAGAGTAATGTTATGATAGTGACCGGCTAGACCAGTATCTTATTAGAGTAATGCTATGATATGTGATCTGTGATCGATTGTTGTCTATGAACTGTTATATGATTGTTTGTTATGTTATATGTGCATTTTATGCTTATGGGCCGGAAGGAAATATGTTATGGGCCGGAAGGCGATATGTTATGGGCCGGAAGGTCGGCGTGGGTAGGACCGGAAGGTTTACCCAGCAGGGACGGAAGTCCCCTGAGACACATGGACCGGAAGGTCAGGGCCTGGAAAGGCGTATATGTGGTTGGTATTCTGGGGGTATCTCACTAAGCTTTCGGGCTTACAGTTGTGGTTTTATGTTTCAGGTTCTCAAGAGTCTGTGGCAAGGCAAAGGCGTGATCGTACCGTTCCTCGCGTTGGTGTTTTATGAATTGAACCTGGGAAATTACTCTGTTTAATAATGTATTGAAAACCTTTTTGCAACAATGTTAATAAAATGGGTGATTTTGAAAAGTTTTAATTGTCTTGAAATTTTGGATGAAATTTTGGATGTTACATATACGCCTTAATTAATTAATAAAAACATAAGGGTGTGATTTGAACTTTTCAAAACAATACTAGGGTTTTAGAATTTAACATTCTTAGATTAAACTTTTAATCAACTTTTAAATTCCAAAACTTGAGGGCAAGTTTTGAAACATTTCAAAACATTAGGGTTTAGAATTTAAATATACATCAAAATTAAACTTTTAATCAAAATTTAAATTCCAAAATTTGAGGGCAAGTTTTGAAACCTTTTCAAAACATTAGGGTTTCAACTATTTAAATTTCAAAACTAAACTTTTGAGTTCAAATTTAAACTATAAAACCTAAAGGGGAAAATTTGAAACTTTTCATAACACAAGGATCAAATAACAAATAATATAAATTAAACAATTAATTTTGTCATTATCTATATTTGACCTAATTTCAATTTCTTGCAAAATAAGTTACCCAATTAATACAAATAATCAACTTTAATCATATAAGAAGTTATTATTAAATCAATTGGTAATTATCTTTTGTTTAATCAAGGATATACACATAAATATGAATAAAATCAGATTTTAATGATCTAAATCAGATAAGACAATTATCCATGAGAAAAACAGCATGAAATCTCGAAATCCCCTCTTTCTGACGCTCGAACTCGCCGAGTACCCATACAGACTCGCCGAGTTCATCAGGCAGTTTCATAAAAATCGATTTTTTCAACTTGAACAAACATACAAGGCATCAATACAATAGAAACCAATCAAGTCTCTGATACTACTGATGGGTTTTGGTCATAAGAACATCCTATGTGCTCATACAAACCCTAATGCTTGGATCTAGGTTTCTCTATTGTACATGCAATTTATCCAAGACTATAAACCCTAGATCTAGCATATGATAATCAATATAACATATAAATAAGGGTTTAGATCATACCTTGATTGTTATGTAGCAATAACAATCTCAAATCCTTCTTGTATTGACTTTAGAAAGCTTAGAGTCACAAATATCACTCCTCTAATGGCTCACAAACACCAAGAGCAAAAGGATGAAGAGGAGAAGAGAAGGAGGCTGCCCAAAACGTGTGGAAACCCTAGAAGGAAGCTTGTCCACGTTTTTGGGGCATAAGGGCTCTATATATAGTGAGGCTATTAGGGTTATCTAACAAGGAAACCCTAATTTGGATGCTTAAGCCCTAAGCAACCCATGGACTCCTTTCCTTAAAGGCCTTGGACGATTTCTAATGGGTTTTTTCCCATAGAATTCGTCCATCCTTATAATATAAGGAAATCCATGACCCAATTGCAATTATCTTATAATTACAATTCCAGTCCGTTAAGTTTAATTAATCTCTTTTAGCCACAAACTTAATTCTTATTAATTCTTGACTAATATTAATTAAACAGTATGATTTCTCCTTTAATATATTATTCTCATAATATATTAATAAATCATATTTAATCCTTTCTCTCCATAATTCATCCTATCAAGTTGCTTTGGTGAAGGCAACCCAAAAGGGCCATGCACTATCGGGTCAAGTGCATACCAAAATAGTTATAGACTTAGACACTAATCCAACAACTATTTACGAGCGACATTGTTTTATAAGTGTTAAACAATACTTTTCAACCACTATGTACAGACAGGGCCAGACATGAAATACTGGAGGGTAGGACCATTTTGACATTATAGCACTTCTGAAATCCAACAACCCTATGCAACCTTTCAAACTAGATTCCCCATACCGCGAGTAGTTAAAAGATATTATAATAACACTTTGTATATTATATTTTATAATATATTTAATGTTTATAAGTTCATAATAACGATATTGAACTTAAACATAAGTTATACTCAAAGTAGGGTAAACATAACTCACTTACTAGGAGGTTTGGCTAGGAACCGGGCTTTGCAGTGGCAAAACTTCCGAGCCGAAAGCTATTTTTGTTGGAGCCTGCTGGCGTTCCGGGATTCGCCTCTTTGCACTTCGGAAGTACTAAGGCTTGGGAAGGGGTTAGAGAGATGTTTGAGAGAGAAAGAATGAGAGAGGTGTGAAGGAAATGTAAGATTTGCGCCTCTATTTATAGGATGGGAAATGGCTCAACTCGGCGAGTTTTGAGCCTCCAACTTGTCGAGTTGAGTGCCAAGTGTCACCATCTGGTGGCAAGGCGTGGGGAGGAAGCAATGGTCAGAATTGTGCCATGTGTCACTCACAGATTACTCCAAAAACTAATTATCTTTTAAAATCCGTAACTTTTGCATACAATCCCTGTTTTTGACGTTCTTTATATCCACGCGTAGCTGGCGACGTACTATACAACTTTCGTTTAGACTCCATCGACTAATTTTGACTTTATTTTTAAAGTTATATTTTAACAGACTCAAACATGTAAAGTCCGTTAAAAATTCATAACTTTGTCACCCAACGTCCGCTTTCGTCCGTCTTTATATCGTTAAGCTCCTATTAACAAGATCTTCAATTCTCATTTAGATTGTGTCGGTTAAATGCGATTGATCTAAAATTTGAATTCCGGGCTGTGCACTGCTATGCTAAATCTTAGAAAAATCATAACTTCCTCATACGAAGTCAGATTTGGACGTTTTTTTATACACGTTCTCGGTTTAACGTATAATAGAACTTTTGTTCAGATCACTAAGGCTAAAAAGTATTTTATCGCAAACTCACTTTTTACGATTCCCGATATCGTGCCGGTTTTGCCGTAAAACTTCGACGGGTCATAACTTCTTCGTTATAACTCGGATTTCGGCGTTCTTTATATGTACGGAACCCTTGTGACATATACTATAACTTGGTTAAGATTATTTATTCTAAATAATCTTCTATCAGAAAGTCATTTTTGACGCTCACTGTCTCTAAATTGACTAGCCCGAATCTGTGGGCGTTACAGTTATTCATAAAGATATATTAAAAAAAGATAGAGTAAATTACATGAATGGTCCCTATGGTTTAGGGTAATTTGCATGTTTGGTCCCTAACTTATTTCTTAACCTAGAAGGTCCTTACTGCTTGTTTTTGTTACATGCTTGGTCTCTGTCTTATTTAAAAAGACTATTTTGCCATTGATTTTTTAATTTATTTAACTAAACACACTCCAACCCCACCCCTTCACCTTACCTTACACATCCTATCATTTTTTCCTACTTAAATAATAGTTTTTTTAGGTAAGACAATGACCAAACGCGTAACAAAAACAAACAGTAGGGGCCAAGCGCGTAACAAAAACAAATAGTAGGGACATTTCAAGTTAAAAAAATAAGTTAGAGATCAAGCGCACAAATTACCCATAACCATAGGTACCATTCGTGTGATTTACTCAAAAAGATATTTGCTAAAAAAAAGAAAAAAAATGGTCAAATATAATTGGAAAAATGACGCAACGACTCTACTATGTATTTCGAGTTTGCACATTCAATTACTAAAGTTATTTTTGAGTGTTTTAAGAGAACAAAGTGTTTAGTGAACTGTTCATCTACTTCCTTTAACTTTTTTTGGCCGGTTAATAGACAAATGACTGCTTTTACTTAATTAAATGACGTAGTTTCATTAGGTTTAATACCTAAGGTTAGATGAGGCTGTAATGTATATTCACTTTTCCATATATATATATATATATATATATATATATATATATATATATATATATATATATATATATATATATACACCCAGTTACAAAAAGTTTCTCGATCCTCAGGTGAGAGTACAAAACCTTTGCCAACACATCATGCAAATTTACCTCGCTCCAAGCTCCTCTTCATGAACTCAATGGCCATACACCTTCAACTCCCATTCTGCAACTTATCTGTCTACCAATCCTATCTTCCATGCTCGCACAAAGCACCTGGAAATTGATTTCCACTTTATTACAAAAAACTTGTTGAGGGGAGTTTTCATGTACAATTTACATCCACAAACGATCAGACATCTTCACAAAACCATTGCCAACTCCTAGATTTTTCATCCTATGGTCCAAGCTACACGTCGTTTACCGCCCTTAGCTTGCGGGGCGTATTAGAAAGGGTTAGCCATGTTTATAATAATCTTCGTGTAGAGGGTACCTATATGTAACTTTTTTCTGTAGAGATCCCTTGTACCTCATTCTAAACAATCAATATACAATTACATACTATGGTTTATTATTGTATTTTTACAAAGTGAAAAAGATCCCATCAAACTATGATGTTTCAGCTAAAAGAACAATGAACAGACCTCTTATTCATCAACAACATGAATTGCTAAGATACAAAACAACAACTATCATCATGATTCATGAACCAAATGCCACTACACAACTAATTAAACAAGCTTCAAGCCAAACCAACATCAATAACTTTGGAGGTCTTAACACGTGTACTGCTTTGTTCTTCGAGTCCTAACCACTTGCGTATGTATTCAAATACGGTTTCATCTCTTAATAATGCCCGATGAGCACCGGGTATTCCCACCCTTTCTATTGCTGGAAATCCATCTGCCTATACATGTAGATGGTGTTTTCAGTTCCAGGATATGACACAATCTTTTGGTTGAATTTGTTAAGCATCATGTACATACACACATATTACATATGAAATAAGGTGGGAATAGTGAGTACCCTTGCTGACTCAGCGGGAACTGTTGCGTCTCCATCCACACATGAGTATTCAGGCTGCAAAAAAGAAAAAATGAGCAATAAACAACAGTTAAGATAAAATTGCCACAGGCTTGAATCTGAGACCTCATTCTCACATTCTTATTTATTGCTAGAGCAAGCATGTGGGGATAATTAGGATATAGGTCGGATATATCATAATTATTAATAGGAATAGGAGGATTTGAATGACTTACTAATGTATGGCATATCTCAGATGGGTCGATGATTGGATCAGTTTCAGACCCATAACTGCAAAAGAGTATTCGTTTAATCACAAAACACAACATAACACAGAAGCATTTCATTTTCCCCATTTATGCAACAGAGTAGTTTTTCAAGTTTCATTCCTAGACCAAAATATTTAACAACTTATCTGTAAATTCTTTCATTGGTTAAAATTTTGGTGCATGACTTGTGTCGGTTGCATAAACATGTAAAAGTGATGACATTGTAGCAACACATACCAAACATCAAAAGGGGTATCCAGTGATGTTCCATAAATGTTATAAAAATCAACCCCTTCGGGAAGCTGCACACTGTTTAGCATCTTGCGTGTAGTGGCTGCCCATTTGTAGATTGAAGAATTGAATGGCAAAGGTATCGTCTTCTTGTTGTACTCTATCTGTCAAGTTTACACAAAATCACTCAGATTACATTCAGAAATCAAAGGTTGACTTGTTTTTGGGACATATATATAAATTACCTCATTGCCCTTCAATGCTTCCTCAAACAGCCCCACACAATCAGATGGGTCATAAGTTTCCAGTTTGGCCGAATCTTGTCCGTTTTCTGAACGGTTTCTCCATACGAAAATTTCAGGTTGTTTTTTCCATTGGAACTCGGGATTTGGGAGCATCTCATATATTGATGGGCATTCCACCAACTAAAACCACAAAAGGAGAGAACTGAATCACCTTCATTTTTATAGCTAATGAATCTTTTGTTTCAAGTCACGACTATTTTAAAGAATACCAGGAGATGAATGACAAAAAAAAAAAAAAAAAAAAAGAATACCAGTTGATGCATTGACCACCTTGACACAAAGAAATAGCTTTCAAGTCCCTCCACAAACTGTAATCCGGTTAACAGAGAATCATTGACATATCCGGGTGCACCTTGGAAAGGGGTTGCAATGGTTATCCATTTTTTCACATACTTGGAAAATGCCTATATTATATATATTATATATACCAAGTTTATATTAATTCATCACATATAAGCACAATGAAAAAAATAAATAAAAAGTTCATTGGGTGTGTTTTCATACATCGGAATGGAGTGATATGAAACATGATACTAGCAACCCACCCATGGAGTGTGATATAAGGTTGACTTTTCTACCCCCTGAAGCTTTATATGCAGCCTCCAGCTTTTCCTTGAGACCATCCATGGCCTGCTCAATTCTGCCAATAATACATGACATTTTTATTTTTATTTTATTTAAAACAAACATGTCCAAATAAACCTCTTAATTACCAAACACTAAAGTTATCTCTACCTATTGCTTTGGCGGAAGTCATATCCATATCCAAACAATGTTGTTCCTTTCTTGTATCCACACTTAATAAGCATGTCGATCATGTCATGAAAATGGTATACATCCGTCACTTGTAACAATTTTATCCACTGAAAACTCGGAATATACAAATAATATATAAATTCTTGTCTGCCTTTGATAGATGAAAGAATGAACAGTTTCTTTTTTCGTTTTATATTAAAAAAAAAACACCAATATGGCGAAAACAGAATAGATGATGCTACTGAACTTACAAATGAGGGATCTAAAATATCGATAGCATAAAGCCCATAATCATCTTGTGGAACCACAATATCAGAACTATCATCCAGTTCTTCTGTGTACCCTGAAAATCCAAAAACACATCAACTTCTATCATGTTAACAACATTCAATATATATATATATATATATATATATATATATATATATATATATATATATATATATATATATATATATATATAGTGACTGAACAGGAAAAGAAGCCTGACGGGAGAAAGTGTTGCATTTTCTTCTAAACCAATGATACTAAATGAATATTTCATCCTAAGATTCCTAAAGGCAAATTTCACAGTATTTATTAATTATAACAATATTCATCAATGTTGATGAGAGGAGTTGGGAGCAAAAAGGAAGGGAAAATAGGTAAATTGGTCGGTAAGCCAAGTTACTTTTGTCTTAATCCATTAAGTCATTCTATCCAGATTAAGACAAAAAGAAATTACGTCCCCAGTTGTCCAAATTAAGTGCTTATAACGACCATCAAAAAGCAACCCTCCCCCCCCCCCCCCCTTTTTTTATTTTTTTTATTTTTTATAACGGCAGGCCATCATGGTTAAAGCAGCTAAATTGATATGATCAATACAACCAAACCAACTATTGCTAATCAGATAATTAATAATTCACTTGCCTGCTATCTAACCATTTTCCATAACAAATAAATAATCCTCACAACACTTCAATTCTCTAAAGATCCAAAAAAACTTCTGCCGGTGTAAAGACATGACAGCAGCATTTTAAATTCGATTCCATTTCATTAACAGGAAAAAATCAGATCGATTTATAAAAATACAGAAAATTGACGTGTAATTAGAAGCTTATAATATTTTGGTTTCAAACCCAATTAGAATATTAGCAGCATTTATGAAATGTTTAACAATTAAAGACCATAAACAAAAAAGATTTTAGCGAGAAAGAGAATGAACCAGTATCGGGATTGTAGAGGGACCAGACTCTCTTTCGGAACTCCATATCAGCAAGAAGAATACGGACCCAAACACGGGTCGTAAGCCCGAACCAGCCCTTTGGCTTCGAATTCAGAATACTCCCACCAACACCACTCACCAGAAGTATCGGGTCAAGATCAGACACATCCTCACCGGAGCTCCTCCGATCACCGAAGCACCACCAGTTTCCACCTACCATTTCTTAATTCCTCCGCCGCTCCTTTGGGGAATGTAGCACGTTATGTGAGTATAAATCCTAGAGAAGTAGTAATATAGTATTATATACATAATATATATACAGTTGATCAAGAAACGAAAGGAAGTAGAAAATTGTAGCCGGAAGAGGATTTGCGCTGACTTAATGATTTGATCTCGAAATAATATTCGGTTGCGATATTCTTTGGATTCTTCACTTTACGTCTCCCCCCTTTTTTAATTTTATTTTATCATGGTAACATAATTTAATACAGGGCCTTTAATATATTCTGAATTAGACGAGTTATTTGACTTAGGCTTAATTGCATAGAAAACATTACAATATATATATATATATATATATATATATATATATATATATATATATATATATATATATATATATATATATATATATATATATATATATATATATATATATATATATATAGGTTCAGGTTCATTTGAGAGCATTCTAATTTTGTGAGACCGTGAGACCAAATCTAAAAATAATTTTAAAATCCAAAATAAATGGAAAAATCCAAAAATTCTTTTTTTAAATGTTATTTTCGGAACTTGAATTAACTAAAAAAAATATAAAAAAAAAATCCGTTTTTTTTTTGAAAAATACGTGAAATATTCTAAATAGAATATTTCACTGACATATTCTAAAAAATAATTTTAAAATGCAAAATAAATGGAAAAATCTAAAAATTCTTTTTTTAAATATTATTTTCGGAACTTGAATTAACTAAAAAAAAATTAAAAAAAATAAAAAAAAAATTCTATTTTTTTTGAAAAATACGTGAAATATTCTAAATAGAATATTACACTGTACATATTCTAAAAATAATTTTAAAATGCAAAATAAATGGAAAAATCAAAAAATTCTTTTTTTAAATATTATTTTCGGAACATGAATTAACTAAAAAAAATAAAAAAAAAATAAAAAAAAATAAACAAATGCGTCTCACGGTCTCATAAAATATAAGTGGTCTCAAATGAACCTAACCCTATATATATATATATATATATATATATATATATATATATATATATATATATATATATATATATATATTGACGCTATTTTGTTTACAATTAAGATACTAAGTTTTTAAAATAGTAATTTTAGCATTATATTTTTCAATTTGTTTGTGTCTGTCCAGGGGTGGACGCAGGATTTCTTAGTAGGGGGTTCACGGGAAAGTTATTGGTTGCACGATAGCAGAAAAAATAAAAAAATTTAAAAATTTCAAAAAATTTTCCACTGCGGCCGGAAAAATTAGGGGTTGCCGGTGCCACCGGTGACCCCCCTAAATCTGCCCCTGTGTCCGTCTTTAATGACGTGGTGGTGACATGTGATGATGAAATGATATTTTTTTGATGACATCATGTTATAGGTGTCAAAATCGAAAAATTAAATAAAATTGAAGCTATGTAAATCTTCTATTATTATCTATTGTCCCTACTTTTACTGGATTTTTCAAAGATAACGTACAATCATTAATTTATCAATTCTATAATAAAGTAACGTTTCATCTAAATGAGTTTTTTTTCCTATTGTGAAACATCGGTTTCTTCATTAGATGGTCTACAGTCTAGTTGTCATAATGAAGAGCATATTTTTCTTGTTTCATGCGTAAATTTTATAGGAACTTCTTTAACCATATGAGTTGACAAAAGGTGTATTTTTGGCCTTTACATCCTTCACACTGAACTTATATAACACTTTCCTAGTGAACTCTTCATTGGAATGTTTAGAGTAGCTCTTTCACTATAACACTATGATTATGCTCATGCCAAGTAGTTTTATATTTTGGTTAGTGCATTATCGATTAGTTTAGTTATGTTTATTGCAGATTGTCACTAATTAGTAAACAAGTTAAATAGATTGAACACCTTATGTTCAAATCACTTTATTCAAAAAAAGTTAAATTATAGCTTTAATACGTACATTTACTTTTGTTAACATATATAATACATTAGTCTTTAAGAATTTAACAAAAAAATATGTCAAATATTTTATAACATGGTCGACCTATTATGTCTCGTATTTATCTTTTACCAAACTCATTGCGTCTTCACCGCCTAGCAGAATTCTGCTCTTAGCCATTACACAAAAGAAGCAAATTAGATTTTCAACCAGTGCAAATTGCTACTTTGTTTTCATACATGTATGTTTGTGTCGGCAATAATTAAGTATGTGAAAAACTTATAAGTGAGTTATCGAGTTGAAGCATAGTGGTGAAACACCCATGAATGCCGTTTACCAATTACCAATCTTTTTTGTACTTTGTTATAGAATATAGATTGTATTTATACGAAGTGGAGAAATAAGTCCACCAAAAGTACAATGTTATGACCACAAGAATAACTATGAAGTGACCTCTTATTCATCAACAATGGCAATTATAACTTGGCATCATGAATTGCTAAGATACAACATAACAACTATCATGATCAACCAAAAGCCACTACACAAGCCTCAAGCCAAATCAACAATCACATCAACAACTTTGGAGGTCTTAACACGTGTAGTGCTCTGTTCTTCGATTCCCAACCACTTGCGTATGTATTGAAATACAGTTTCATCTCTTAATAGTGTCCTATGAGCACAAGGAATTCCCACCCTTTCTATTGCTGGAAATCCATCTGCCTGTTCATGCATATAAACCATAGTTCAGTTGATGACACAAATCACAATCTTTTGGTTGCATTTGTTAAATATTATTGTCAGGCTAATACACACATTACATATGACATAACATAAGGTAGGAATAGTACCATTGCTGACTCAGCGGGAACTGTTGCATCTCCATCCACATAAGAGTATTCAGGCTGCAAAAGGTAAAAAGAAAATGAGCATTCATGTTAAAAAGATTTACATAAAAATGTCCCTGGAGAAGGCCAGACTTGAACATGAGACCTCACTTATGGAATTCTTACCTTTTAACTGCTAGTGCAAGCATGTAGGGACAAGTACACAACATATGTCAGATGGTTGATTGAAGGATTCGGACTACTTACCAATGAGTGGCATATCTCAGATGGATCATTAATTGGATCAGTTTCCGAACCATAACTGCAAAATAGTATTCATTTGAGCACAAAAAAGTTATCAATCACAAAGCACAATATACATCATAATCATGGATCAACTAGTTTTATAGTGTGATAAAAGGAATGGAGCGTAGTGCTAAAAAATTTCAAGTCCAATACAAAAAAGGGTTTAAATGCTTGTTTATGTAGTGGCGTTTCACTTTTTTCCCAATTTATACAACAAAAGTGTTTTTTAGACGAAATCTGCAAGCACATTTCATTCTATAAGTTGAAAATATATAACAACTCAAGTGTAACCTGCTTTTTAACCGGTTAAAACGTGATTGCATGACCTGTGCCAGTTGCCCAAACTTTCAAAAGTGAAACATTGTCACATAAATTCTTAAAAGAAAGGGCAAATGTCAGGAAAACTTAACCTGTATATTATAGGCATTTTATTGAAATACCCCTATATTAAATTCTCTTGCTAAAAAACTTTTCTTAAAAATCACTTTTGAGATAAAAAAGCTAACCCAAACATACCCTATATCTCCCATTATTTGAAACCGTCTAATTGCATATTAAGGGAATTTTCAATACGATGTCAATAATAAGTTGTGCTCTTCTGATATTCCAAAACATTTAATATACCGTTTTTTCCGTATGGATTAAAAAAATGGGAATTTAGTTTTAAATAGTCAAGAATTTAATATGGGTTAATTTTTCCCAGTAAGATGCCTGTAATAGGCTGTGCTTTTCTTATTTTTTAAAAAAAGGAAAAACATTGTTGCATAGGTAAACGTTTAACGACTTCATAACCTACCAAACATCGAAAGGGGTATCCAATGATGTTCCATAAATGTTATAAAAATCAATCCCTTCGGGAAGCTGCACACTATTTAGCATCTTGCGTGTATTAGCTGCCCATTTGTAGATTGACAAATTGAATGGCAGAGGTATCGTCTTCTTGTTGTACTCTATCTGCCATAGTTGAATAACTGAAGTTTAGATAAATCACTCACATGGCATGCATGCAAAAGTCATATTTTGACTCGTTTTTGGGACATATATATATATATATATATATATATATATATATATATATATATATATATATATATATATATATATATATATATATATATATATATTACCTCATTGTCCTTCAATGCTTCTTCAAACAGCCCCACACAGCCAAATGGGTCATAAGTTTCCTGTGTGGCTGAATCTTGTCCATTTTCTGAACGGTTTCTCCAAACCACAATTTCAGGTTGTTTTTTCCATTGAAACTCAGGATTAGGAAGCATTTCATATATTGATGGGCATTCCACCAACTGAAAACACAAAAGGAGAGAACTGAATCGCCTTCATTTTTATATATATAGCTATTTTTTTGTTTGTTTCAATTCTAATGATACTTTAAAAACAGATGAATGTCATGAAATATTACTAGTTGATGCATTGACCACCTAGACACAAAGAAGTAGCTTTCAAGTCCCTCAACAAACTGTAACCCGGTTAAGAGAGAATCATTGATGTATCCGGGTGCACCTTGGAAAGGGGTTGCAATACTTATCCACTTATTCACATACTTGGAAAATACCTATATATATAGCAAGTGGATCACATGTCATGGGACCATAAAGTTTATATTAATTAATTCATCACATATCATATATGTCTAATGAACAAGTAATTAATTAATAAACATGTCATTAATTGGGTTTATTTTCATACATCAGAATGGAGTGATATGAAACATGATACTAGCAACCCACCCATGGAGTGTGATATAAGGTTGACTTTTCTACCCCCTGAAGCTTTATATGCAGTCTCTAGCTTTTCCTTAAGACCATCCATTGCCTGGTCAGTTCTGCCAACGATACATGACACTCGGTCACTGCCATACTACTTGTTTTATTTTGAATTTTTTGAAACGCTCAATTACTAAAAGCTAAAATTATATACGTACCTATTACTTTGGCGGAAGTCATATCCATATCCAAACAATGTGGTTCCTTTCTTGTATCCATACTTAATAAGCATATCGATCATGTCATGAAAGTAGTATACGTCCGTCACTTGTAAACATTTTATCAACTGAAAAGCCAAAATATATGAGAATTTATATTAATATACAAGACATTACTTATTCTTAATTGTATGCATTTGATCAAAGAAAGAATGAATATGATTAAAAAAACAAGTTCTGTTCTTTATCATGCTACTAGACTTAAGTACCAATGAGGGATCCAAAATATCGATAGCATAAAGCCCATAATCATCTTGCGGAACCACAATATCAGAACTATCATCCAATGCTTCCGTGTAGCCTGAAAATGCAAGACAAACAGAATTTCCAAACTTAATATTTACAAATTTCATCGGTATTTCTTGATGATTAGCATAACTAATTTTATTTGACCAATACAGCCATATATGCATCTGTCGTTATGAAATAAGTAACAGTTCACCTGCGAGCTATCTATCCATCCCCCATAACATATAAAGAACCCATAAACAATCTATTAAGACGCAAATGTACATGTACCACCATGCAATTAACAGACAAATATACCATCTTGATAGTATAGCTTATGAAACGTTTGACAAATTAAGGCCATTATATATAAATTAGAGTATATAACAAAAAAGATTTTATCGAGAAAGAGAATGAACCAGTGTCGGGATTATACAGGGACCAGGCTCTCTTTCGGAACTCCATATCAGCAAGAAGGATACGGACCCAAATACGGGTCGTGAGCCCGAAGCAGCTCTTTAGCTTCGAATTAAGAATAGTCCCGCCTATGCCACTCACCAGAAGTATCGGGTCAAAATCAGCCACATCGTCACCGGAGCTCTGATTACCGAAGCACCACCGTTTTCCACCCACCATTTCTTAATTCTTCTTCCTCCTCCTTCTCGAAGTGTACCACGCTCCGTGAGTAGTTGGAGTTTCTAGAGAAGCAGTAATTTAGATTATATTGATCAACAAAAGAAAGGAAAGTAGGAAATTGTAGCCGGAAGATTTGCGATAAGTATTACGATAATTTAATCCTAAGATAATATTCGGTTTTAATATTCTTCTGTATTCATCGATATACGTCTTCTCCACCCACCTTTTATACTTCCCCCATACTGAAAACTCATACTATATCTTAAAATTAAACGTATTTGCTACATTTTTACTGTTCTCCATCTTTTTCGTTTAAATGTAAAATTAATAGTATACTCTTACGTTATTCAATTCCTTATCATACTCTGTTTCTCTCTTTAAATTTTAAAACTCACAAAATAAAGAAAACATAACTTTTTTTTTTAATCGTTCATCTATCGCATCCATTTTTTATAGCGATTTAATTGTTATAATCGTTCAACACGTTTATGCTTTTCAATCATATTTCTTAATAATCAAAGGTAACTTTAAATGTCTCAGAATTTCGTTTTCTTTCAAATGAAAAATTCATACTCAAAGCAGTGTGTGAATGCATTATTTTTTTTTATATGTATAAATGTTAATTAAACTTCATTTCTATAATTGTTAACTTAATATAAAATTACACCACTAAATCACAGTAATAAAACACTAAAGAGGACAAAAGCAAACAGGTGTTCAACATTTCCATACAATAATAACGTTCTATTTAGTTGTTCATTAAAATTGCACTTAGTTGTTTGTCGGGAAAATGACTTAGGAGGGTAACTACCTTTTATCCGTGTTCACATATTGACAACTTCTTCTTTTTTGTACATAATAAAGCAATTAACTTGTTTTAACAGTTTAAATTACACCAATATTACCGGCTAATACATGTTTTAACTGGTAACTCAAAGAGAAAATGACTTAGGAGGGTAACTACCTCTTATCCGTGTTCACATATTGACAACTTCTTATTTTTTGTACATAAGAAAGCAACTAACTTGTTTTAATTGTGTAACATCCCAAAAATCATGACCAAAAATTTTGTTTTTAATTTAATACTAAAACCATAATTGTCAAACCATTAATTTAATACTCCGGCATCGGGCCCCGCCCGACATCAGGCCTCGCCTGACATTGAGCCCCACTCGGTATACATATCTGTCTCTCTTAGGCCCCGTCTATCTCCGGGCCCCGCCCACTAAACACATACAATCATATAACATGCTAACACATAAAGAAACATACTCTACTATATCCCTGTCCTAAGAAACATACTCTGATAATAATAAGATACAAAACTTCATCCGTACTCAGCTAGTTCCGACTAGAGCTTCAGCAGTGCAAGGTGAGTCTCCTCACTGTGTGAATGGGTCTAAGGCCACAATGCCAGTTCATGTAGTCTATGAGTAGGAAGACCAGGGGGTTAGCCCTAGGCACTGTATGCTAATATGTTATTCCAGACCAAGGTCTGATGTCGGACGGGTGCCCGAGGAATGTTTGCATGTTAGATTATATTTGTTGTTTGTGTGATACTTGTATGTGCCTGGTAGGGAGGTGAGTGTGGGCGAGGTGTATCTCATCACTAGCTGAGTACGGACGATGTTCCGTATCTCATTATTAGCAAAGTATGTTTCTTAGGACAGGGATACATTAGAGTATGTTTCTTTATGTGTTAGCATGTTATATGATTATATGTGTTTAGCGGGCGGGGCCTGGAGACAGGCGGGGCCTAAGAGAGACAAATATGTATACCGAGTGGGGCTCGATGCCAGGCGGGGCCCGATGCCGGAGTATTAAATTAATGGTTTGACAATTATGGCTTAGTATTAAATTAAAAACGAAATTTTTGGTCATGATTTCTAGGATGTTACACAGTTAAAACAAGTTAGTTGCTTTCTTATGTACAAAAAATAAGAAGTTGCCAATATGTGAACACGGATAAGAGGTAGTTACCCTTCTAAGTCATTTTCCCTTTGTGTTACTGGTTAAAACATGTATTAGCCGGTAATATTGGTGTAATTTAAACAGTTAAAACAAGTTAGTTGCTTTATTATGTACAAAAAAGAAGAAGTTGCCAATATGTGAACACGGATAAGAGGTAGTTACCCTCCTAAGTCATTTTCCCGTTGTTTGTCATTCCATACAAAAATAACCAAATAATACTTCAAAAAGACAAAAACCATTTCCCTTCTAGCCAATCCTTCAATTTACAAACGAACGTAAACAAAAATAAATGAATGAATGTAAATGAACATAAACGAACGAACCTAAACAAACGAACGTAAATGAACAAACGTAAACGAACGTTCACAAACGTAAATGAATGAATGAGAGCATTGTTCATGTTCGTTCGTTTAACTAAATGAACCAAATATCTTGTTCATGTTCTTTCGTTTATTAAATAAACGAACATAAACGAACTTCCTGCCGAACTGTTCGTCGAACGTTTAGTTCGTTTACAACCCTATTCACAACTAAAGATGAAGTCTCTATTTATACCCATGGCAGCCATCATTTGTACAACCTTCATTATGTTGGGTGACAACAAAACAAGTTAAGCAATTCAGACAAAAAACAAAACAAACTTCGGTGACCTTGCGGAAATAAAACTTCTGAAAAAAGTAAATCAAGTGAACACAATATTTAACGTGGTTCGGTCATAGTGACCTACATCTACGGGCGAACAAGAAAGAGGGGATTTTATTAACGTCCAATAACAATTACAATCACACACAAGGTTAAACCTCACTTGTGCTCTCAAAATGAAAGAATCTCTCTTGCTTACTAACTGCTCCAAAGGAGTGCTCTCAACCTTACATAGATTACTCTCTTGAAATTTCTACACACCCATAATGATGGAGATATGAGTCTATCTATACTTGAGGGATCATACCTAAAACCCTAATGGGCGAAGCCCATTGTCCCATGAAATGTGACAACCAATCATATCCCGCCATGCAGCATCTTATGGAACATTCTTCCATGTCATACAACCCATGAGCACCAACAATACACATGATGGACCACCTTGACCATAGTGGAGCATCATGATGCATAAGTGGCGTATCATGAACACTAATGGTCTAATATCCATCATGGTGACACAACATGGTGTAATCCTCGAGTTAGGATGACACCGAAGTTTAATTTTATGGTTTTCATATTACTACGGAAGGTGATACGTTTATCAATGATAGTACAATGGTGAATTTGGATGAGCCTACTAACTACAAGGAAGCCATGGCGGGCCCCGAGTCTGCAAAATGGAAAGAGGAAATGGACAGTGAGATCCAATCCATGTATGACAATCAAGTTTGGAACTTGGTTGACAATGTACCAGGTCGAAAGACAGTCGGGTGCAAATGGATCTTCAAGAAAAAGATTGACATGGATGGTAAGGTGCATACGTTCAAGGCACGACTGGTTGCGAATGACTTTACTCAAACCCCGGGGGTTGACTATATGAGACCTTTTCACAAGTGGCCAAGATCAAGTCTATTAGGGTTATGTTAGCTGTCGCTGCATTTCATGATTATGAAATTTGGCAGATAGATGTCAAAACCGTTTTCCTTAATGGGAAGCTAGCTGAAGATGTTTACATGTGTCAGCCAGAGGGTTTTGTAGATGCTAAATATCCTAATAGAGTGTGAAAGCTTGAGAAACCCATTTATGGATTAAAGCAAGTGTCTCGCATATGGAATCTTTGCTTCGACGAGAAAGTCAAAGAGTTTGGTTTCTCTAGAAGTGAGGATGAGTCCTGTGTGTATGTCAAGGCTAGTGGGAGTATAGTTAGCTTTCTAGTATTGTATGTGGATGACATACTGCTCATAGGAAACAACATCCCGACCTTGCAGGAGGTTAAGTCCTGGCTTGGGAAGTGTTTCGCTATGAAGGATCTAGGGGAAGCTGCTTATATTCTGGGGAAAATGATTTTGAGAAATAGTGGTAAAAGACTAATAGGACTTAATCAAAGTACTTACTTGGATAAGGTGTTGAAACATTTCAACATGGAGAATTCCAAGAAAGGGGAATTGCCAATCCAAAGCAATACCAAGCTGAGTAAGACTCAGAGTCCGAGTACCAATGCCAAGATAGTGGAAATGAGTCGAGTACCATATGCTTCCGCCATTGGCTCGACCATGTACACTATGACATGTACTCGCCCTGATGTGGCTTTTGCTTTGAGCATGGTAAGCCGATATCAAGGGAACCCTAGTAGAGCTCACTAGATAGCAGTTAAGAACATTCTTAAGTACCTACGAAGGACTAAGGACGGCGTCCTTACACTTGGTGGGACTGATGACTTGAGAGTGATAGGGTATAGCGACGTCAATTTTCAGACCGACAGAGATAACTTACGCTCTCAGTCGGGCTAGGTGTTTACCCTAAATGGAGGAGCAGTTACTTGGAAAAGTTCCAAGCAGGAGACTGTGGCTGAATCAACGTGCGAATCAGAGTACATAGCATCGAGCGAAGCGTCGAAGGAGGCAATATGGTTGAAGAACTTCATTGGAGACCTTGGAGTTGTACCATCCATAAAGGAGCCCATGGAGATTTTCTATGATAAAGAAGGAGCGGATGCCTTAATGAAGGAACCAAGGGATCATGGTAGATTCAAACATATCGACAGAAAATACCACTTCATCAGACATCGGGTAGAAAGACTCCTCGTGGTAAATAGGGTATCATCAGAAGAGAATCCTGCGGATCCCCTCACAAAGGGTCCGAGTAGGATCAAGCACGTTCAGTATGTGAGGAGCATTAGTCCGAAGGACGATATTAGTTTTAGTGATTAGATAGATGTTTAGAAACTTGTAATAGATAAATGTAATTGACATTTGATGATTAAGTAATGGAGATTTATTTATGAGTAAATTTTACTATCTTGTGTTGATTGTTTACTATTGTTTCACTTTTGCATGTTTTACTTCTAGAATAATTAGATTGTTCAAATTATCCACGGTCAATCATACTTTGGAAGTAAGTAATAAGGCAAAACTGTCATGAATTGGTTTGTAGATTGTCTAAGTGCTTAGATATAGTAAAGGTTTTCTGCAACGTTCATGAGTACTTCTGAAATAAGATTTGAGTATTGGATTAAACCCACGCTCACTTGAATTACTTCATGGAATTTATTAAGAGTAATTGTGAGATGATAATATCGTATAACCTTTAAACCGAGATATGTGAGTTGTTGTTTACAAGTTGGTTATGCATTGATAATGTGTAAACGCATCAATAACTTGATGTTATAAAATGTGTTGTTGTGTATGATTTGACGAGTAAATAGTACAAACATATAAGTCAAAGTTTATATGTTCCTTTTATCCTAAGAGATTAATAGCGATATCTTGGGCCCCGCGACGATTTTGTGCTGACTTATGTGTCGGGCCCGGTCAGGACTGAAATGATGTGTTCAATTAAGTTCTATGTCAAACAAATTAGAAATTGGGAAACAACAATTCCCAAATCTTAGTTACTTTAGGAAAAATGAATTGGTGCAATTCCATGAAATTACACTTTACACCCTTGCTAAGACATTAGTGGAGCGCATGTGGTTAACCGACACACTAATTGGATTCTAAGCATAGGTGACAAAGGGTGACTCATTGTTTGTCATAGTTCGATGGAGCGTGTGTGGCTAACCGGCACATCGAATAGGTGACTGTAACAATGAGGGCACCATGTACATTTGCATGGTTATTCACACCCGCTTTGTGATTCTCGGCATCCCAGTCACAAACTAGAGGGGTACATCGAGATTGAAACATGCCATTGAAAAGTTCAATGAATCTCAAAGGAATCTAGGAGTTTTCAATACATTTAAAGCTTAATCTCTTTTGCTTTTCATGGTGGAGAATTAGTGAATCCTCATTCACTTACCTTCAAATTATTTGCATGATAGATTACGGCATCCTTTTTCTAATACGTAAATAATGTTGTTGGATCCTAGCCCTAATTTATCATTTTGGGTGTTTAATTAGGGATTCATTTCTAATCAAACCTTTTTCTTTTCTTCAGATGTCGAACTCAAACAACAACGCTTCAGGCTCAACCTCATCCGGCTCGTTCTCACTCATGAACTTGTATGGGAGAGTGATCTTTGACGGGTCCAATTTCAATGATTGGATCTGTAACATCCGAATGGTCACTCATTACGAGGACAAAGAATATGTCCTCGATAAGGAGCTGAAGGAGGTGAACATCAGCACTGCTACTCCCGAAACAATTGCTGCCTTTGAGGCCCATGAGCATGATGCCACGAAAGTCCATTGCATCATGCTAGCGACTATGACTGCTGAACTTCAAAATTCCTACGAAGACTACTATCCCTACGAGATGCATCAAGACTTGGTGGACCGGTACCACCAAAGTGAGAGGCAAGAAAGGTATGAGATCATCACTTCGATGATCACTGCCAAAATGGGCAGTAGAGAGTCCTTTACCGCTTATCTGCAAAAGATGCAGAGATATGTTGATCGCCTGCTGAAGTTGAATGTTAACTTCGATGAAGAGCTGCAATTGACATTATCCTTCACTCCTTGCCTCCCTGCTACAACCAGTTCCGCATGACCTACCACATGAATACGGAAGAGGTCACCTTGAGCAAGCTCCAAGGCTTGTTGAGGATTGTTGAGAGAAATCTCAAGGACAAGTCTGTTGCATCGACTCCCACTCCCACTGTTGCACCTATCTTGGCAATAGGTCAAGGGAGGGGCAAAAAGAGGAAGGCTCCTTCAAAGAGCTACCACAAGGGAAAAACCCAAGGTGGTACCTCTTCTAGTGGAACCAAAGTTGGTTCTGCTAAGCCCAAATCTAACCCGAAGGAGGCAGAGTGCCACCACTGCCACAAGATAGGGCATTGGAAGAAAAGCTGCCTGGAATATCTACAAGCCATCAAGGATGGGAAGATCAAGCCATCTTTTGCAGGTATTTATACGATTAAATCTAATGATTCATCACATGCTATTTCTTGGGTTCTTGATACAGGATGTGGTTTTCACATATGTTCTGATTTGCAGGGACTAAGAAGAGATAGGGATGTGGAGCGTGGAAGGATAAATCTAATCATGGGGAACAGAAGATCGTCGCCTGTCATCAAGATTGGAGTGTATTCTCTAGCGCTTAGTAATGGATTAGGATTAGATTTAAATAATTGTTTCTATTCGCCAGATATGGCAAGAAACATCATTTCATTTCATGGTTTGTTTAGATATGGATTTAGATATTCATTTGACAATGAGAAAGGTTCTATTTATGCTTATCTAAATGGTGTTTTATATTTTGAAGCATTGCCTTGTAATGGAATTTATGAAACTGTGATGGTTGTAGATAACCTAGGAAATGATGTGTTGTGTATCGATTCTTCCAATAGTATGGATAAAGCATGCTTGTGGCATTGTCGTCTTGCACATGTCAACAAGAAACACATAGCCCAACTCCAAAAGGATGGAGTGTTTGAGTCATTCGACCTTAGGGACGATGACGTGTGCGAGTATTGTTTACTTGGAAAGATGACCAAGTCACCCTTCACTGGCACTTGTGATAGGGGTGAGGGTCTATTGGATCTCATACACACCGATGTGTGTGGGCCCTTTAGATCCACCACAAGGGTGCGAACCGCTTCTATGTGTCTTTCACCGACGATTATAGCAGATATGGGTATATCTACTTAATCAAGCACAAGCTAGAAACCTTTGAAAAGTTCAAAGAGTTTAAACAAGAAGTGGAGACTCAATTGGGCAGGAAAATCAAGATGCTTCGGTCCGATCGAGGAGGAGAGTACCTAAGTCTTGAATTCCACGACTACCACAAGGAATGCGGAATAGTTTCACAATTGACGCCACCGAGGACACCACAAGTGAATGGTGTAGCTTAGAGGCGTAATCGAACCTTGCTAGACATGGTTTGTTCCATGATGAGTCGTGCTTCACTACTTATCTTGTTCTGGGGGTATGCCTTAGAGACTGCCACCCATATCCTTAACTTGGTCCCTACGAAGAAGGTTGCCAAAACACCTCACGAGACGTGGACATGGAAAGCTCCCTCGTTGACATATATCAAGGTTTGGGGTTGCGAGGCTTTCGTAAGACGAGAGACTCACGACAAGCTCGAACCTCGTAGTGAGCGATGTATTTTCATCGGCTACCCGCAAAAGTCCTTTGGATATGTGTTCTATAGACCGAGTGACAATGTTGTTTTCGTCGCAAGGAGAGGGGTTTTCCGAGAGCGAGAACTCATAAGCCAAGGGGACAGTGGGAGGAAAATCGATCTTGAAGAGATTCAAGAGTCAAGTGATGAAGGAACGTTTAACATTGGCTCTCAACCCAAGGAGGAAACTCCGGTTGAGCCAATTGACGAGTCCTTACCTTTTAGACGTTCCGAAAGAGTTAGGGTTTAACCCCAGTTTTATGGTTTTCATATTACTATGGAAGGGGATACGTTCATTAGTGATAGTACACTAGTGAATTTGGACGAACCTAACGGCTATAAGGAAGCCATGGCAGACCCAGAGTCTGCAAAATGAAAAGAGGCGATGGACAGCGAGATTCAATCCATGTACGACAACCAAGTTTGGAATTTGGTTGACCATGTGCCCGGGCGTAAGACGGTCGGGTGCAAGTGGATCTTCAAGAAGAAGACCGACATGGATGAGAATGTGCACACGTATAAGGCGCGATTGGTTACGAAGGGCATTACTCAAACTCCCAGAGTTGACTATGATGAGACCTTCTCACCAGTTGCGAAGATAAAGTCTATTAGGGTAATGCTGGCCATTGCTGCGTTTCATGATTATGAAATATGACAGATGGATGTCAAAACCGCTTTCCTTAATGAGAAGTTGGCTGAGGATGTTTACATGGCTCAGCCAGAGGGTTTTGTCAATGCGAAGCATCCCAATAGAATGTGTAAGCTTGACAAGTCTATTTATGGACTTAAGCAAGCATCTCGCAGATGTAATCTTTGTTTCGACGAGAAATTCAAAGAGTTTGGTTTTCTGTGAAGCGAAGATGAATCATATGTATATGTCAAAGCCAGTGGAGTATAGTGAGCTTCCTCGTATTGTATGTCGATGACATACTGCTCATAGGAAATGACATCCCGACACTGCAGGAAGTTAAATCTTGGCTCGGGAAGTGCTTCGCTATGAAGGACCTCGGAGAAGCTGCATATATTCTGGGAGTAAGGATAGTGAGAAACAGGAGTAAAAGACTAATATGACTTAGTCAGAATACTTACTTGGACAAGGTACTAAAACGTTTTAGTATGGAGAATTTGTAACAGCCCGGAATCTCAAGTATTATTAAATTATGTTTTTGGGGTGATTTAAGAGGGGACTCGGCGAGTTGGAGCCTAGACTCGCCGAGTAGGATCGCAGACTTGGTCGCGGGATCGCGACTGGACTCGACGAGTCCAGATATGGACTCGGCGAGTCGACGCTGTTTAGCGAAAACCCTAACCGTTCAGGTTTGGGTCGTATATAACGCATTATATGCCGTCATTGTTCGTCTTTTAGTCGATTGAGAAGAACCCTAAGCGGCTGTGGGCATCTAGAGCAAGATTGAAGGCCATTGGTGGCTTGAAGAAGTTGTGGTGCAAGGAGGAGAAGAGTTTGGCTAAAGGAACTGCAAGGGATTCGAGTTCTGAGGTTTGGGGACGCAGAGGGTGCGTTATTCAGGTAACATTTCGGATCATTTCTGTTATTTTGATGTGTGCATGGATCTAGGGTTTATGGAACCCATTTGGTGATTAGATGGATTATTACCTTGTTACCCAATCGACTATAACCCTGTATTAGGACCTTTAGAGGTCCAGAAGGTCCCATGCTTGTGTATTTCGGGACAAAACTTATCTCAGGAAGCAGTTTGATCGACTGCATGGCGTGGACTCGCCGAGTCCGATGAACAGACTCGGTGAGTAGCTTGGAGATTGACTGGAACTCGTCGAGCTGTTCTTCAGACTTGGCGAGTGGAGTCGGGGTGGCCCCGCGATTCTTCCACGAGGATCTCGTCGAGCCAAGAGGGATGCTCGACGAGTAGAAAGGGAACATCAGGGGAAGTTGGGGAGGACGTCTAGACTCGCCGAGTCACCATGGCACTCGCCGAGTCCGGTCGAGTTGACCGTTGACCGTTGACCGTTGACCAGAGTTGACCTAAGTCTGACTTCTTAGGGATAGTCACACTTAGAAGAGATAAGTGTTAATGAGGGATATGTGATGTTATAGGGGGGGTTGTAGCTCGTCGGATTGTGCACGAGTGATTTCAGGATTTGCTAGCTTTCAGCATTCACGAGGTGAGTCTTCTCACTATACTGTACCCGGAAGGGTTTGACTGTGTGACCGAAAGGTCGGATATGATATGTGATATGTATGCTATATGTGGTAAGTTATTTGTTATATGTGCTATGTATGTTATGGGCCGGAAGGCGAATATATTATGGGCCGGAAGGCAATATGTTATGGGCCGGAAGGCGATATGTTGTGTGATGGACCGGAAGGTCGGCGTGGGTAGGACCGGAAGGTTTACCCAGCAGGGACGAAAGTCCCCTGAGACACATGGACCGGAAGGTCAGGGCCTGGAAAGGCGTATGTGCGTAAGTTGTATATTGGGGAACTCACTAAGCATTTATGCTTACAGTTGTTGTGCATGTATTTCAGGTACTAGCGAGGACCGTGGGAAGGCGCCGGCGTGATCGATACACACTGAAGAATGCTTTTATGATCTTGGGATTTTGATTATTTGTATTTGACAGAATACTTAAACTATTTATGCCTTGTTTTGAATGGAAATAAATATATTTTTAAAATGAAAAAAATTGTTTGAAAATTTGCGTTGTTACAATTGGTATCAGAGCCTTGGTTTGAGGGATTCGGGTGCACCTTCGGGAGTAGCTGAACTCAAACCGAGGATTTGAGGAAAACTTTTTAAATAAAGGCATAAACTTTTGTAAATGGTTTTGTGGTAAGCAAGAAAGAAGCAGTGTGTACGATCAGTCAGCGCCCGAACGGTAAAGATCCCCAAAATACCTTACAATATTATATGATATGAATGGTTATGCATGCTAGAAGACTAGGTATTCATGATAGGACTAGAGTGGCCTGATTTGTGATGCCTTAGTCTAGGGAAATTTGCCTATATGAGATGCGTTGCTAGTATGCGGGTAGATAGTGCATATCAGAAGTAGAGTACTCACTATCCGGAGTTTGGGGAGGAAGACTTGGGATGAACGCTGATGCGGTGTGGTCGGTAGTATTGGGCCCGTACTACCGAGGACACCGGGTCAGTGGGAGACCCAAGTAAGAATCCCTGGATATCGGGGACTGAGTAAGGTTGCGTATCGAGTATGATTATACTCGATGGAGTCTCTGATGGTTTTATGTTGTATTTCAGAGACATCATGGTTAGACCACGCCACGGAGCGAGTACGAGCGGTGTGAGTGACGAGGAGATTCGTCAGATGATTCACGAGGAAGTAGCGGCGGCGATCCGGGCTGAGATCCCGGAGATGTTTGGGTCTATTAAGACCACCCTGATGGAGACGTTTGATGAGCGGTACGCCGCATTGACTGAGGCTGCAACCGCTGCAGCTACCGCAGCTGTGGCCGCTGCTAGGCCACAGGGGGGTGACTCGTTGCTGTTCCGAGAGTTCAGCAACACGAAGCCACCAGAGTTCGATGGGACGCAGGATCCGATTGCTGCGATGAGGTGGATCGCGGATATAGAGGGGTGCTTCTACACTTGTTCATGCCCGGAGCACCTGAGGGTACGGTTCGCATTGAACCAGCTCCGTCTGGGAGCGAAGGACTGGTGGAAGTTCGTGACGGCGAACTTCACTTTGGCAGAGACTGCAGCAGTAACATGGGAGGGGTTTACTGCCATGTTCAGAGATGAGTACGTTCCCCCGGTGGAGAGGGAACGATTGGTTCAGGAGTTCTTAACCCTCAAGCAGGGTACTGATTCTGTTGCGGTGATCACGCGAAAGTTTCATGAGAGGGCGATGTTCTGCCCCGAGCTGGTGTCCACTGATCAGGCTCGGATGAGCCGGTACTTGGGAGTGTTGAGGAGGGATATCCGGGAGTTTGTGTCAAACTCCACTTACCATACTTTTGCTGAGCTTCAGGCGAATGCCAGGAAGCGCGAGATCGAGTTGGAGACCCAGGCCAGGGAGGAGGCCGAGTCTCAGCGGGTGAACCGGCGACCAGCTCAGTTCCAGCCGGCAGCCAAGCGGATAAAGTCCGCCGATGTGAGCAAAGGAGGTTCGAAGGGCCGCACTTGCGGAAAGTGCGGCAAGGGTCATGAGGGGGCGTGTCGATCTGGTGCTTGCTACAAGTGTGGCAAGGAGGGGCACATTGCTAGGGAGTGTCCCAAGGGATTTACGGTTTGCTTTCATTGCAACCAAACAGGCCATAGGAAGGCCGAGTGCCCTCAGCTTCTTCAGGGATCTGCACCTGCTGCCGGAGCTACTGCGACTCGACCGGTGAAGGCCGAGGCCCCGAGGGCTCGGGGAAGAGCCTTTCAGCTGACTGCGGAGGAGGTCCGTGCTGCGCCCGATGTCGTGGCAGGTATGTTGTAATTCATGTATTTATTTTAAATGTCGAGATGTTATGCTTATGTTATTATATGCGTAGGTACTTTCCTTGTGAACTCTGTGCCTGCCTTAGTGTTATTTGACTCGGGTGCGAGTAGGTCCTTTGTGTCCTTAGCCTTTAGTCAGCATATCAGCGTTAGTCGTGAGTCGTTGAGTCGACCTTTGAGAGTTTCTATAGCTGACGAGAAAGTGATTTGTGCCACGGAGGTTCTTCGGGGATGTGTACTAGAGATTTTCGGGGTTGAATTCTCGATTGACCTGATTCCTATTGCGATGGGTGATGTCTGTGTCATCGTGGGCATGGACTGGTTGAGCCGATTCGGCGCTGTCATCGACTGTGAGCGTCAGTTGGTGACTATACGAGACCATAGTGGGGGAGTTCTTTCGGTGTACGGCGAGGGTACCCGTTCGGGATCAGCTTTTTGTTCGGCCGCTAGGGCGAGGCAGTGTCTACAGCAGGGCTGTAAGGGTTTTGTGGCATATGTGATGGATACGCGGGAGGTTTCCGAGAGACCGAAATCAGTTGAGGAGGTCCCTGTGGTGCGCGAGTTTCCAGATGTTTTCCCCGAGGAGCTGCCGGGAGTACCTCCTGTGAGGCAAGTAGAGTTTGGTATCGATCTGGTTCCGGGGGCCGCGCCTATTGCTAAGGTGCCTTATCGTCTTGCACCTCCAGAGATGCAAGAGTTGTCCTCGCAGCTCCAGGAGTTGCTGGGGAAGGGATTCATTCGGCCGAGCAGCTCGCCGTGGGGAGCACCTATTATGTTCGTCAAGAAGAAGGATGGTTCACACCGGATGTGTATTGATTACCGGGAGTTGAACAAGTTGACGGTCAAGAACCGTTACCCGTTACCGAGGATCGATGATTTATTCGATCAGTTGCAGGGAGCGTCTTGGTTTTCCAAGATCGATCTGAGGTCAGGGTACCATCAGGTGAGAGTACGGGATGGGGATGTCCAGAAGACAGCGTTTAGGACGCGATATGGGCATTATGAGTTTATGGTGATGCCTTTCGGGCTCACCAATGCCCCGGCTGTGTTCATGGATCTCATGAATAGGGTATGCAGACCGATGTTGGATCGGTCAGTGATTGTATTTATCGACGACATTCTGGTGTATTCTAGATCTAGAGAGCAGCATGAGGAGCATTTGAGGGAGGTCCTCGAGGTATTGAGGTCGGAGAAGCTTTATGCAAAGTTCTCCAAATGTGACTTCTGGCTGCGGGAGGTCCAATTTCTAGGACATGTTGTCAATCAGAAAGGGATATTGGTCGATCCGGCCAAGGTTGAGGCGGTGATGAGTTGGGAGGTGCCGAAGTCACCTTCTGAGATCAGGAGCTTCCTTGGGTTGGCAGGGTATTATCGGAGATTCATCAAGGATTTCTCCAAGATCGCAGTGCCACTCACCAGATTGACCCGGAAGGGTGTTGCATTCTCATGGGGGCCCGAGCAGCAGACCTCCTTTGAGACACTTCGCCAGAGGTTGTGCGAAGCCCCGGTATTAGCTCTCCCAGAAGGGATGGAAGATTTTGTGGTATATTGCGACGCATCGATTTCGGGGACTGGGTGCAGTGTTGATGCAGAGGGGTCATGTGATAGCTTATGCGTCGAGGCAGCTGAAGCCTCATGAGGCGAGATACCCCACGCATGATTTAGAGTTGGGAGCAGTAGTGTTCGCTCTCAAGATTTGGCGTCACTACCTGTATGGGGTTCGATGTACGATCTATACGGACCATAAGAGCTTGAAGTATTTGATGGATTAGCCCAACCTAAATATGCGTCAGAGGAGGTGGCTGGATGTGGTCAAGGATTATGATTGTGAGATCCTGTACCACCCAGGTAAGGCTAATGTGGTAGCCGACGCGTTGAGCCGCAAGGCGGAGAGCACTCCATTGCGAGATGTATGCTTGAGACTGACTGTGATGACTCCTGTATTGGATGCTATTCGTGGGGCACAGGCCGAAGCGGTGCGACCAGAAATGCAGAAGAAAGAGCAGGTTGTGGGGTTAATTTCAGAGTTCGTTCAGGATGGTCGAGGGCTTATGACGTTTCAGGGCCGGATTTGGGTACCGTTCGTGGGCGGTACACGTATTACTTTGATGGAAGAGGCTCATAGATCGAAATTCTCGATCCATCCCGGTGCTACGAAGATGTATTTGGACTTGAGGAAAGAGTATTGGTGGCCCTGTATGAAGAGGGACGTCGCATGGTTCGTTGAGAGGTGCTTGACCTGTCGTAGGGTTAAGGCCGAGCACCAGAGACCGCATGGCAAGTTACAGCCATTGGAGATCCCCGAGTGGAAGTGGGAACAAATCACTATGGATTTCATCACCAAATTGCCGAGGACTTCCAGGGGAGTTGATGCAATTTGGGTGATTGTGGATAGGTTGACGAAGAGTGCACACTTCCTTGCCATCAGTGAGAGTTCTTCAGCGGAGAAGTTGGCGGAGATATATGTGAGAGAGGTGGTATCTCGGCATGGGGTGCCGATCTCGATTGTTTCAGACCGTGATGTGCGTTTCACTTCCAGGTTCTGGAAGAAATTTCATGAGGAGCTGGGTACCAAATTGCATTTTAGTACCGCATACCATCCCCAGACAGACGGTCAGAGCGAGCGGACGATTCAGACGCTGGAGGACATGCTTCGAGCGTGTGTGTTAGACTTCGGGGGTAGCTGGGATGCATATTTACCCTTAGCAGAGTTTTCCTACAACAACAGCCATCATTCGAGCATTGGTATGCCACCTTTTGAGCTGTTGTATGGTAGGAGGTGTCGGACCCCCATTTGCTGGGGAGAGGTGGGACAGAGAGTGATGGGCAGCACGGAGATCGTGCTTCAGACGACAGAGCAGATTCAGCAAGTTAGACAGAGGTTATTGACCGCCCAGAGCCGGCAGAAGAGTTATGCAGACAGGCGCCGATCCGAGCTTGAATTTCAGGTCGGCGACTTCGTTCTCCTGAAGGTCTCTCCTTGGAAAGGAGTGATTCGATTCAGGAAGAGAGGCAAGTTGGGGCCCCGGTATATTGGGCCATTTCGTGTGATTGCAAGGATAGGCCGGGTAGCCTATCGGTTGGAGTTGCCAGCGGAGTTGGGACAGATCCACGACACCTTTCATGTGTCGCAATTGAGGAAGTGCATAGCCGATGAGTCGGCGGTGGTTCCATTAGAGGATATTCAGGTGGATGCGAGCCTGAATTATGCTGAGAGACCAGTGGCTATCAGGGATCGGAAGATCAAGGTTCTGAGGAACAAGGAGGTACCCCTGGTGTTGGTTCAGTGGCAACACCGTAAGGGATCGGAAATGACTTGGGAGCCGGAACGTGAGATGCGGGAGCAGCATCCGGAACTATTTTCAGAATGAGACTTCGAGGGCGAAGTCTAATCCTAGCGGGGGAGAGTTGTAACAGCCCGGAATCTCAGGTATTATTAAATTATGTTTTTGGGGTGATTTAAGAAGGGACTCGGCGAGTTGGAGCCTAGACTCGCCGAGTAGGATCGCAGACTTGGTCGCGGGATCGCGACTGGACTCGACGAGTCCAGATATGGACTCGGCGAGTCGACGCTGTTTAGCGAAAACCCTAACCGTTCAGGTTTGGGTCGTATATAACGCATTATATGCCGTCATTGTTCGTCTTTTAGTCGATTGAGAAGAACCCTAAGCGGCTGTGGGCATCTAGAGCAAAATTGAAGGCCATTGGTGGCTTGAAGAAGTTGTGGTGCAAGGAGGAGAAGAGTTTGGCTAAAGGAACTGCAAGGGATTCGAGTTCTGAGGTTTGGGGACGCAGAGGGTGCGTTATTCAGGTAACATTTCGGATCATTTCTGTTATTTTGATGTGTGCATGGATCTAGGGTTTATGGAACCCATTTGGTGATTAGATGGATTATTACCTTGTTACCCAATCGACTATAACCCTGTATTAGGACCTTTAGAGGTCCAGAAGGTCCCATGCTTGTGTATTTCGGGACAAAACTTATCTCAGGAAGCAGTTTGATCGACTGCATGGCGTGGACTCGCCGAGTCCGATGAACAGACTCGGTGAGTAGCTTGGAGATTGACTGGAACTCGTCGAGCTGTTCTTCAGACTCGGCGAGTGGAGTCGGGGTGGCCCCGCGATTCTTCCACGAGGATCTCGTCGAGCCAAGAGGGATACTCGACGAGTAGAAAGGGAACATCAGGGGAAGTTGGGGAGGACGTCTAGACTCGCCGAGTCGCCATGGCACTCGCCGAGTCCGGTCGAGTTGACCGTTGACCAGAGTTGACCTAAGTCTGACTTCTTAGGGATAGTCACACTTAGAAGAGATAAGTGTTAATGAGGGATATGTGATGTTATAGGGGGGGTTGTAGCTCGTCGGATTGTGCACGAGTGATTTCAGGATTTGCTAGCTTTCAGCATTCACGAGGTGAGTCTTCTCACTATACTGTACCCGGAAGGGTTTGACTGTGTGACCGGAAGGTCGGATATGATATGTGATATGTATGCTATATGTGGTAAGTTATTTTGTTATATGTGCTATGTATGTTATGGGCCGGAAGGCGAATATATTATGGGCCGGAAGGCAATATGTTATGGGCCGGAAGGCGATATGTTGTGTGATGGACCGGAAGGTCGGCGTGGGTAGGACCGGAAGGTTTACCCAGCAGGGACGGAAGTCCCCTGAGACACATGGACTAGAAGGTCAGGGCCTGGAAAGGCGTATGTGCGTAAGTTGTATATTGGGGAACTCACTAAGCATTTATGCTTACAGTTGTTGTGCATGTATTTCAGGTACTAGCGAGGACCGTGGGAAGGCGCCGGCGTGATCGATACACACTGAAGAATGCTTTTATGATCTTGGGATTTTGATTATTTGTATTTGACAGAATACTTAAACTATTTATGCCTTGTTTTGAATGGAAATAAATATATTTTTAAAATGAAAAAAATTGTTTGAAAATTTGCGTTGTTACAGAATTCCAAGAAAGGGGAGTTACCAATCCAAAGTAATATCAAGTTGAGTAAGACTCAATGTCCGAGTACTGAAGCCGAGATAACAGAGATGAGTCGAGTACCTTACACTTCCACAGTAGGCTCGATCATGTATGCTATGACTTGTACTCGCCCCGATGTGGCCTTCGCTTTGAGCATGGTCAGCAGATATCAAGGGAACCCTGGCAAAGCACATTAGACCGCAATCAAGAATATTCTTAAGTACCTTCGGAGGACCAAGAAATAGTTTCTAGCCCTCGGTGGGAGTGATGACTTAAAAGTGCGAGGGTATAGTGACGCCAGTTTTCAGACCGACAGGGACAACTACCGTTCGCATTCGGGCTGGGTCTTTACCCTTAATGGAGGAGCAGTGACTTGGAAAAGTTCCAAGCAAGAAACCGTAGCTGATTCAACGTGAAAATCAGAGTACATTGTAGCGAGCGAAGCATTAAAAGAGGAAATATGGCTGAAGAATTTCATTGGAGACCTTGGAGTTGTGCCAGTCATATAAGAGCCCATGGAAATTTTCTGTGATAATGAAGGAGCGGTTGCCTTGACCAAGGAACCAAGGGATCATGGTAGATCTCGACATACCGACAGAAAATATCACTTTATTCGACATTGGGTAGAAGAAGGACTCCTCGTAGTGAAGAGGGTATCGTCATAGGATAACCCATCATATCCGCTTACGAAGGGACTTAGTAGGGTTAAGCACTTGCAGCACGTTAGGAGCATTGAGTTGAAGGACGATATTAGTTTAGATTAGATAGTTTAGAAACGTGTTATAGATAAATTTAATTGACATTTGATGATTAAATAAAGGAGTATTATCTATAAGTAAAGTTACCGTCTTATGTTAATTGTTTAACTATTGTTTCACTTTGCATGTTTTAACTTCCTGAATAATTTAGTTATTTAAGAATAATCGAATTATTCGAACGGTCCACAGTCATTCATATGTTGGAAGTAGGTATGAATGAAGACTGTCATGAATTGGTGTGTAGATTGTGTGAAAGGTATTAGACATAGCAAAGGTTTGCTGCAACGTTCATGAGTGCTTATGAACAAGTTTTGAGCATTGGAATAAACCCACACTTGCTGGAATTACTTCATGGAATTTATCATGAGTGATCGCAAGACGATAATATCATATGGTCTTAAAACCTAGATATATGGTTTATTGTTTGCTGAGTGGTTGTACATTGATAATGCGAAAACGCATCAGTAACTTGATGTCATAAAACGCATTGTTGTGTATGATTTGATTAGTGAATAGTAGATGCATATAAGTCGAAGTTTATCTGTTCCTTTTATCCTAAGAGGGTAAAAGCGATATCATGGCCCCTCAATGATTTGATTTGACTTATGTGTCGGGCCCGGTCAGGACTAAATTGATGTGTTCAATTAAGTTCTATGTCAAACGAATATGAGATCGAGAAACAAATTGTTGGACAGGTTACTGATAAGATCAAAGTTCAACAACGTCTTTGAGAGCTACGATTGCTAATCGGGTTGTGCTTGTATTTATGGTTACTAGACTTATCTAAGTGGTAGACTGTTGGATTAGTGTCTAAGCCCGTAACCATATTTTGTAAGTACTTGACCCGGTTGTGCATGGTCCTTTTGGGTTGCCTTCACAAAAGCAACTTGACTGGAGAAATGTTAGAGAAAGAGGTTATTATGGTTTATTAATATATTATAAGAATAATATATTAAAAGAGAAATCATATTTGTTTAGTTGACATTGGTCAAGAATTAATTTTGTGATTAAAATAAGTTAATTAAACTAGGGGGCTGAATTGTAATTACGTGATAGTTGCAAAGTAGGGCAATGGATGCCCTATGGATAGGGTGGACGAATTCAAGGGGATAAGGCCCTAGAATTTGTCCAAGATAAGGATTATGGGCTTATCCTTTAGACTGCTTGGTGGGCAAGTAATCAGATAAGGATAAGGACTGAAACCCTAATCCTTACACCTATATAAGGACCCCCTCAGCCTAGGAAAATCGGCCACTTGATCCTAGAGTTCCTAGAGCTGATTTTCTACCTCCCCCCCCCCCTCTCTCTCTCTCTTGCCTCTCAATTTGCTCTTGGTGTTTGTGAGCCATTAGAGGTACTACACTTGTGGTACTTGCTTTCAAAGACAAGAAGATTGAAGATTTGAGTTGTTATTACAATATAACAACAAGAGATATGTAATCCCTTCTACTATCTAAATTTCGAAATACCTAGGAGCATGCTAGGGTTCTTTATGTGTTCATAATGTTGTGTATCTAATAGTGAATACATAGATCCAATTCTAGGGTTGCATGCACACATAGGATTGTTTGTATATAGAAGAAGATGATCCCCTTCCTTGGGTAGGAAGGGATCCTTTTATACATGTTGTTAACGAAATGGGGTGGCTCTCCTCATGTGGGAGTGAAATGTGACACTTTCCTACTGGGAGAAGTATGCTCACGCCGTCTAACGGCCATGTCAGTTTCGGGCTAAGACTGAGTTTCAGGCTAAGACTGAGACCCGGCCAAGGCCCTGGCGAGATAACGTCCCGTCAGTGCTTTCCGTCAGATTTAACGTGGTCGTATACGGTAACATTAACAAATGTATTCTAAACTAAATTGTTTATTTAAGTTGCACACAATCTTATTTTACATCATTAAAATAATCTAAATAGAAGTCTAATTAATATATGCAACAATGTATTATCTTCTATTAAATTTCAAGTTTTGAATGAGATATACCATATCACAACCCTAATTTCTTATATAATTTCTTTTATTTAACAAAAATATATATTGTACATATGTAATCTCAAATTTATGTAGGTGGATCAAGGCCCACTCTTGCACATATATGGCTACGCCCGTGTATATACGTATATTCCATGTTAAAAGCCCATTATTCAAACGTTCGAAATTCATCACAGTCTCGATCTTTGAGTGCATTTTATAGGATTGAAGTGTGAATGTTTACTACTTGAAGAGAAAGATGATGACAACCTTAAATCCCAGTCTTCCACATATTTTGGAACACATTCATCGAACATGATTTTACTAGAAATCCCATGAGCATTAATTGTCGATAGGTCTGACCGTGTAATGAACCTTTCTTTAGGCGCATCATTAATGGAACTCAAGTCTATACCTTCATGGTACTCGGCCACCAAGCCAGCCGGCACAACAAACTGGCCATTCAAATCAAGTGCGACTCTATGAAGACTATGATATTGGTTCGAGCTCGAAACCGCTTCCCTTAAATGGTGTTGCGGTTCTGAGGAGGTTGAACCGTTGGAAGGCCCACCACCCTGTTCGTTTTTTTGCGAGTAAATAGACACAGCTTTTGCTAGGAGCTCGGCCACAGCATCCTTGTACTCTTTTGGATGATGCTTATAATGACCTACACGGACATTATACATATATGAGCGACGTAGGGTTGATGCTCAGTGGATCGCGGCAACTTGGTAACCGTGAAAATACAACCAAACAAATAGTTATGTTGAGGAAACTGCAAGTATTACCTACATGAGCGGAGCTACTCCATTTTAGCAATTGGACATCACCACCAAGGTTTTGTAATCGTTGAGCAAAGTTAGCGATGGTTTGGTAAGGGGCAATATCGTCGTTTTCTGAGCAAAGTATTAGATATGGTGCTCCAAATCCCTACATTTTATTTTGAAAATAAGAAATGGAAAAAGGGGTTGAGTGGTAAGAAATGGGAACTTACTATAGTTGAATACAAAGTCTGCCAATAATCTGCGCGTAGGGAGTTCCATCTCTTAGGGAACAAGGTATCGAGACTAGATGAGAAACCATTTGCAATCCATTTTACTATTATAGGAGGATGCGAGACTTTAAGAACGCTTGGGTGAAGAACAAAACGGGTGGCCAAATCGCTTACGAAATCGATTGGACAAGAGTCATATATATGTCCGGAAATGCAATTTCTAACGACTTCATACTCATCCTTCACCATTCAACAACATCAAACAGGTTTTCAGATTACCATCGGATGACACATCACAGAAAAGCACTTATACTGTCACCATTTTATTAGTTAGCCCATTATATATATAGTTAAAACACATTTTCCCAAGTTACCAGGGCAAGGAGAAATTACAGAAAAGCAAAAACGTATTTTTTCACCATTTTATTGATTTAGTCGACCAATTTTTTTTATTAACTTAACCATATAACTATTATTATGGTAATAATAAAAGAATAACAGTTTGGTGACTAAATCGGGAAGATGATGAGAGTATGTTGTACCTTTTTTTTTTTTTTTTTTTTCAAAACAGGGGTAACCTGGAAGATGGTGAAAATAAAAAAGTGTTTTTTTGTAGCTTGCCCTTCAAAAACTCATGGCTAATCAATCATAATAAAAACATGATACAGAGGAAAGAAGAAGAAGAAGAAGAATAAAGGTCATACCAGATTTCCATGAGTATCACGCTTTGAGTCGATTATCTGTACCAAGAAGACGCCAAGTAAATCACCAAACCACTATGAAGCCTCCCTTTGTGACAGGGTTAAATACCATAAAGACAAATGTTATACAATTCACTCTCAATCAAATGATGTATAATAACTTCCATTCTCAAATCCATGATTTGTAAAAACCTTGGCTGGAAAGTGGAAATGCCATGCATCATGGAATAAGCAAAAGGATTTTGCCATGACAAATTTGAATAAAATATCGCCAACGGCCAACCTGGTTAACCATCATCATTGTTTCTCCCTTATTTCTTTTTAATTAACTCTTGTGTGGATAAAGTGTTGTCGGGATAAATAATGTTTAACAAAAGTAATTGAGGAAAATGGAATAAAAATAAATAAATGATGGAAATTTTGTAAACCATTAGGAGTTAATAGAAAAACCACATTTCCATGACTTTTTCTATGAAATAAAAACCTTACCATGGTAACTAAGTCTTTATAAAAAAAATTATGATATACAAGGATATGCAACTTATATTTACCTGCAAGGCTTTGTACATGCAAGTTAGGGGGCCACCAGAGAAAGACGCAAACACAAGTGGGCATGGCCTTCTTTTTAGCTCCTTCAAATACAAAACAACAAAATTTTGTATCAAGCCTATATATATATCAAAAAAAAAAAAAAATCATAACTAATCAAGAAAAGGAAATACAAGCAGTGTACTCAAGCGGATTTTCCTGATTATTGTGATGTTGTCTACAAACTCAAGGATATAATTGCCATAGAACATAGGCACAATAAGTGGTCAGAAGTTATGAAATTTACCTTAATGAGCTCATTTAGAAGGTTCAGTGCCAAAGCAGTAGCCTTATCAGGGAAGAACCTGTCAATCAATTGCAACATCTTTCAGCAACTTGTAAGTTGTAACTTTTGGACTAAACCTCAAGGACAATTCAGATTCATCATGCCAATCAAACCCAAAAGAATCACGCAAAAACCAAAAGTCAAACCTTTAGATGCCCCAAATTGAAAAAAAAAAAAAAAAAAAAAAAAAAAAAAAAAAAAAACGGAAGCATATCATTTCAAGAAAAAGTAGCACACTTATGTAAGAAATTTGCAATTTGTAATAATTGCATGGATATCAATTTCTAAGCATATTTTCTACAGATAAGTCTTCCAATTTACGTCAACAAATGGAAATCAAATCGGTTGATTTCAGAAGTCAAAGTGTAAATTATGTAACAATTCAGAACATCTACAATGGTGAGATTATGACATGACTTAAGATTATTATCATATAATCTTTCTGTTAATTTTGCCCAATGTTAAATATGTATTCCCTAATGGATAACATGTTCGAATTATAGTTTTTAACAAATTTAAGTAATTTATCACCAACTATATTAAAATTAAAATGTTATATAAACCACTCGTCTAATTTGTTGTTTTAAACCTGACTTAAAATATATTATATAATCATTATAAATTTAATATTTCATAATTGAAAAAATATCAAATACTTAATATATAAATTATTTTATAAAGAAAAAACTAATGTTAAAAATTTAAATTATTGAATGAGAAAAGGATTATATGTACTAAGCCTAAAAATAAATTACCCTCGTTAAGCCGTTAATGAATAAAAAAACAAACTATTCCGGTGTTAATGGTGCGGATTGCTGAGTAATGATTCAAATTCAAATAGTAATGAGTCATAACAAAACTCAGCTGAGATGCATTAATCTAAAACCGGAAATCGGGAATAACACCAGAAGATGATGATATGAAGGATATAATAGACTTAAATTATAAAAGAAAGTAGGTAGGTAGGTAGGTAGGTAGGTAATCAGGGTTGATGAAGATAACATACATATTAAGAAATTGCGAATGGCAGACAAGGGAGTCCCAACCAAGAGAGGAGTAAAGGTCAACATGTTTCTTCAAATTCTTCTCTTCGCTTGACATCCATGCGAATACAACAACTATTCCTCTTCTTCTTCTTCTTCTTCTTTCTTCTTCTTTTCGCTTCCCCCAGTAGAATCTTCCCCCAAATCCCCACATCCTCCCTCGCTCGTTTTTACTGTTGATCTTGATTCCTCTTCAGAGAATAAGCTTACAGATATGACTGTTGATGATGATTCGTTATGATGAGTTTTATATACAAAGAAAAGATTTATGCTATGTTCCTGAATTATACAAATTAAAGCGAGAAGAGAAAGGAATTGGAAAGAAAGTCAAAAAAATGGTGTTCCTTAGAAAAGAAGTTAGAGAATAATCAGACTTCCAAACTTTCCTCTTGACTTTTCAAATTACTTATTGACCCTTCAAACCTATTATAAAAGTAAACGTCAGCGCCACTATCTCAATTCTCGATAATTCAACGCCTCTTATCTCATTTCTCACCCAAGAAATCTAATCGAATCAAAGACGAAAAATTATATACATGGTCCTATGGTTTGGTAAAATAATTACATATAGTCCAACTTCAAGAAAATAAACAATCCCGGTCCTTGTTTTCTTTTGTCATTATTACATAAATGATCATTCCGCCACACCCTGAAATTCCGTTAAAAAAATTGATGATGATGTGTCACTATGGGTATGTTTGATATGGAGTTTTTGGAAGCGTTTGAAAGCTTTTAGCTTTTAGTTTTTGACAAAACTTTCTAGTTTAAACAAAAAGTTTCGTTTGGTAGTACGAACGTTTAGTTTTTAGTTTAAACAAAACACTCCAAATCTAAAAATTACTTCATGTAGCGTTTAACAAAATGCTACCGATCTTTGAAATCAATTTCCATAATTACCCTTAAAAATATATTTATATTTATTTATTTTTAATCAATTGTCATTTTATATAATTTTATATATTTCAAAAGCTTCCAGCTATTTTTGCCAAACACTCATATAACAAATAAAAGTTACAGCTTCCCGCTACTCGCTACCAGTTACATGCTACCCACTTCCAGCTAACAATTACTTTTGCCAAACACGCTCATAACTTATTTAAAATCTCTCTTTTCTCTCTCTCTCTCTCTCTCTCTCTCTATATATATATATATATATATATATATATATATATATATATATATATATATATATTCAAATGAAAATAGTTTTTTGAATTGAGAACCTTTTTTACATATCACATTAAAAACACATGTGTTTCTATTTGTGATTATCTTCAGGGGTATTTTCATAACTTTGTCTGTTATAAACCATTATTTTGTCTAATTCATTTACATGTTTGACGCAAGCTTGGGAGTATTATTTGAATTCAGAGTGATTCGATTCGATTTTTTCGCAATTCATCCTAGATCTTAGTGATTTCTTAGATTTTTCTTCCAAAACTCTATGCTTGTTGTTCGTCGATTCTTATGGAAGAAGAAATTGCATCATCGTCTAAGAATTACAGGTTTAACTATTCGTTCTATCAAAAGGTAAAAATCTTCGCTTTGCATAACTTTTTTTAATGATTAAACACTGACATATTTATTTATTTAATCTATTCTAGTAATCGAGTCAGTTATTTAATGTTTTGAGTTTGAAATGAGTTAGGTTTAACATATTGTTCATCAAAAAGTAAAGATTGTCGCTTTTCAGAACTTATTTTGATCATTTATCGTCGATTCTTGCATCGTAACTACATTATGAAGTATGAATTGAAAGTTTTGAGTTCGAAAGGAGTTAGGTTTAATAAATTTTACCTTGGGTTGATCATTAAACGTCGATTATTGCATTTGTTGCTATATTTATGTAGTATAAATCAAAATTGTTGAGTATGAAGTTAATAATCGTGATTTATGTTTGGAGGAAAACCTAATTATGTAGAAAACATTTGATTAGTATATGTTTAAAATTGTATTATTTTAATCACATGTGATTAAGTTCTTTTATTAACAGTTTATGATTAGTTATTAAAGAAACATATGTGATTTATATCGGTTATATAAACTATAATACTCAACATAAATGATATGTTATTGATATCGTTGATATCTGTTATAAACTATAAATGTGTTATTAACATTGGTAAAATCATATGTGATTGATATATGTTATAAACTATAATACAATGCTTTAAATCATACATTATTAATATAAGTTATAATCATAAATGTTTTAAGCATATATGTTTAAAATCATATGTGATTGATATATGTTTTAATCACAAATGTTATAAACATTTACATTTTATATTATATCATAACATTTACATTTTATATTATAGTGTTTTATATCATATATTATTAATATTTTTTTAATAATAAATGTTTATGTTGTTAATGATAGGCTCTGTTGTTTGACAATGTTTTTTACAAGCATGAAATAATGTTTTATGCTTAAATTCAAATGTATAATCACATGTGATTTATAAATGTTTATTCACATTTTTTTATTAAATCACATGTTATTGTTTTATATAATCACATTTGATTTTTTTATGTAATCATATTTTATTATAAATATTTTATTCGGTCATATGCGATTGTTTTATATAATCGCATGTGATTGCTTACCAGGTTTTGAGTATATGCATGTACTTATCTTTGATTATTACTCCTGAAATGTTGTTGTCTAATATCACAATGTTTGCATTTTTTTATGTTAAAAACAAATACAAACATGTTTTCTTCATCGAAAACAGGGAAAAATATATGCATTTAAATATGTATTGTCATATTTAGAAAGGATATACATTGTAATAAGAACAATAAGGGTTTTTTAAAAACTTACAAGATCAACATTTTTCGTTTGTGTTTTTTCTTCGTCTCCATTTAACCAATCTATAAGGTATTTCCTGAATAGATTGTATCTGTTATTGTCTTTTCCTTAGCTTCCCGTTCCATTATTCCTTTATTTGTTTATCTATCTTTTTCTTCTTCTCATCTTTTGTTGGTTTTGGAATTGGCTCATCCTCAATGTACTTTGTCTAAATGGTGAATCATGTGTGATTCAGTGTATAATGATATATGTATTTAAACAACTTTTATTAATTTAGTACTCCCTCCATCCCAAAATTATAGTCCATCTTTCCTTTTTGGTTTGTCCCAATAATAGTCCACTTCTAAAAATAAATAACATTTTTACCAAAATACCCCTTCATCATTATTTAACCAACTAAGCATTTAATGAAACATTAAATGCAAAGTAAGGACAAAACTATCATTTTATTATATAAAGTTAGTGGTAATTAATGATTTTTTTTAATTTGTGTGTTTTTTTGTCTGTGGACAATAATATTGGGACGGATGGAGTATTAGAATCACATATGTTTAACTTACTGTGAGTTGGACGGAAAAGAATACTCTATATGGAGAATTTTTTAAGTCTCTGTCCTTCGTATTGTAATTTAGCAATTCAGCCTATGAGTCTATAACATCGGAAAACATATATTCTCCAAGATACAAACACATATCGAAAAACTTCTCGTTTGTTTTCCGTAAACAACACTTCATCATTGTAAATATTGTTGGGTTTTCTCTTGGGTTTTTTTAGCCCATGAGGAAAGCCCACTTGTTTAGCCCATGTGTATATATATATATATATATATATATATATATATATATATATCTGTGTGTGTGTGTTACATGCCCTAATTTCATTAACACACAAAATTTTTCAGCCACTAAGAGAGTTAGAGAGAGTAAGAAGCAGAAGAGGTTTTTTTTCTCAATTCCTGTTTTGAAGATACACGTGCAGTGTTTTGGTAATTTTCCGGAGATCCAACGGTCCGTTTTCTCTCATTTTTGGACAGCAGCTTCCTAACATCGAGACCTTCAGATCCAACGGTTGAATTTTCGAGATCAGCTTCAGAGACTCGGGAATCATCGCTTCTATTTGCTGCTATAAATCAGGAACGTTTTTGGTGATATTCTTCTTTGTCTTTGCTTATTTGATTCCATATGCTTGATGTGATTTAGTTCCAAGTATATGATGATTATTGTATGCCTCTAGTACATCTAGAGAAGACTTTGTATTGCTCTAATATTAGTGATAGTGGATTTGAAGCGACTATAGTAGTCCCGTGGTTTTACTCTCCTTTCTTGAGAGGTTTTACTCTAATATTGGTGATAGTGGACTTGATTACTTATTGTTTTGGGTTGATTATATTGATCATATAACTTGGGGCTGATTTGTTGCAAGTGAAAATATCATATTTGTTTGCATCCTAAAAGGTTATTCAATACGGGAATAGTTAAGTCAAACGAAGTATTATTCCGCATTGTTATTTACCGTTGTGGCTGTGTTTTTCTCATCAGATTGGTATCAGAGCATGGTTCTTGTTATTAGGTTACTTGTTTGAACAATGGAAGCTAATACAAATAGGATTGTAAATTTGAATGGTTCTAATTATCAAGTTTGGAGAGGCAAGATGGAAGACCTTCTTTATGTGAAGGATTATTATATGCATGTGTTTAATACTGAAAAAGCTAAAGATAAAACAGATGCAGAGTGGAATATTTTGCATAGAAAATTTTGTGGGTATATTCGACAATGGGTTGATGATAATGTTTTTTATCCTACTAGCGTGGAGACTCATGCTTATACTTTGTGGAACAAGCTTGAGCAGTTATATGCTCAAAAGACCAGGAACAATAAATTGTTCCTGATTAAATAGTTGATTGGCTTGAAGTACCATAATGGAAATCCTATTAGTGATCATTTGAATTCTTTCCAGTGAATTATTAATCAACTTGCAGGAATGGGTATCAAGTTTGAAGATAAGTTACAAGGTTTATGGCTTCTTGGCACTTTACCGAATTCTTGGGAAATTTTTAGGACATCCTTGTCCAACTCTGCACCAGATGGTATTATCACCATGGAATTGGCTAAAGGCGGTGTTTTAAATAAAGATATGAGAAGAAAGTCACAAGGTTCCTATTCACATTCATATGTCTTGGTCATAGAAAGCAGGGGGAGAAGTCAAAGTAGAGGTCCGAATAACAAAGGGAAACATCACAGTAAATCTAAATGAAAGTTTGTTGACTATGAGTGCAGTCATTGTGGTAGAAAAGGGCACACAATACAATTTTGTAGACATTTGAAAAGGGAGAACAAGAAGGCGCATTACAAAAATCAAAAGAACAATCACAAGAAAGATGATGGTGGTAATGATACTGCTGAAGTTAACACTGCTACCGAAGAGTTTTTTATTTGTTGTGATTATGATATGGTTAATCTTGCACATGTTGATTCGAGTTGGGTTGTTGGCAGTGGTGTTGCCTGTCATGTGACATCACAAAGGGATTTTTACACATCTTACACTCGTGGTGATATTGGGGATGTTAAGATGGGTAATAATGGGTTATCAAAGATTAATGGTATCGGAGATATTTGTTTGAAGTTTGAGACTGGGATGGAGTTGGTTTTACACAATGTAAAACATGTTCCAGATATTAGACTTAGTTTGATCTCTGCTAGCTTACTTGATGATGACGGTTACCATAGTACCTTTGGTGGTGGCATTTGGAAACTCACTCGTGGTTCTTTGATCGTGGCAAGAGGTGAAAGAAGCTTAAAGTTATACATGACACATCCGAAGATCTCCAAAGAATTGATCCATGCATCGATACATTGTGACATGACCAATTTGTTGCATAAGAGACTTGGTCACATGAGTGAAAAGGGGATGTCTTTATTATTGAAGAAAAATGTGTTAACCGGTGTGCATGATGTGAATTTGAAGAGATGTTCTCATTGTCTAGCAGGTAAGAAAAATAGAGTTTCCTTTAAGAGCCATCCTCCTTCTAGGAAAGAGAATTACTTGATCTGGTATATTCTAATGTATGTGGTCCCATGAAGACTAGGACACTTGGGGGTTGTTTGTATTTTGTCACATTCATTGATGACTATTCAAGGAAGGTATGGGTTTATACTTTGAAGACTAAAGATCAAGTATTGGATGTGTTTAAGTAGTTTCATGCCTTGGTTGAGAGAAAAATTGGGAAGAAATTAAAGTGTGTTCGGACAAATAATGGCGGTGAATACATTGGTCCTTTTGATGCTTATTGTAGAGAGCAAGGTATTCGGCACATAAAGACTCCTCCAAAGACACCACAGTTGAATGGTTTAGCAGAATGGATGAATAGAACATTGGGTGAAAGAGTTAAATGTTTGATTTCACATGCAGGATTGTCTGATTCTTTTTGGGGAGAAGCTTTGAATACGACGGTACATGTTATTAATCTTACTCCTTGTGTTCCTTTGTCTTTTGATGTTCTTGACAGGGTTTGGAGTGGCAAAGATGTTTCTTATCATAACTTACGAGTCTTTGGATGTAAGGCTTTTGTGCATATTCCTAAAGATGAAATATCAAAGCTTAATGTGAAGACCAAGCCATGTATATTCCTTGGTTATGGCCAAGATGAATTCGGTTACATGTTATATGATCCAGTTCTGATGAAAATCGTAAGGATTCGTGATGTTATATTTGTTGAAGATCAGAGTTTAAAAGATATTGAGAAGACAAAGATAGTTCCTCAATCTACTAATGATCGTGTTGATTTGGATCTGGTTCCCCCTCAACACTTTGAGCCAATTAATGAAGATGTTCATAATGATGAACAACATGATACTGATGACAATGATGTTCCAGAGCAGTCGGAGTTGGATGAGGATCTTCATCCAGAGTTGTCGATAACTGATATACCACCATTTGTCCCACTTAGGCAGTCTACGAGAGATCGTCATCCTTCCACCCCTTATTCTGCTGATGAGTATGTTCTGGTCACTGATGGAGGAGAGCAAAATTGTTATTCAGAGGCTATGGAAGATGGGCATAAAAGAGAGTGGGGTGAAGCTATGCAAGATGAGATGAATTCCTTACATGAAAACAATACTTTTGAGTTGGTGAATTTGCCTAAGGGCAAGTAAGCTTTGAAGAACAAGTGGGGTTAAAAGTGAAGACTGAAGAACATACCTCACGGCCTAGGTACAAGGCTAGATTGGTGGTCAAACGGTTCAGTCAAAGAAAGGGTATTGATTTTGATGAGATTTTCTCTCCGGTCGTGAAGATGGGTTCCATTCGGGTGATTCTTGGTTTGGTTGTTAGCCTTGATCTTGAGGTTGAGCAAATGGATGTCAAGACAGCTTTCCTTCACGGTGACTTGGACAAGGAAATTTATATGGAGCAACATGAAGGTTTTCAGGTTAAATGAAAAGAAGACTATATGTGTAGGCTTCAGAAAAGTCTTTATGGGTTGAAGAAAGCACCAAGACAGTGCTACAAGAAATTTGAGTCAGTCATGGGTGAGCAAGGCTACCGTAAGACTACTTCAGATCACTATGTTTTCTTCCAGGGGTTTGGTGATGATGATATCATCATTTTATTGCTTTATTTTGATGATATGTTGATTTTTGGCAAGAATGCAGAGAGAATTATTCAGTTGAAGAAACAATTGAGCAAGTCTTTTGCTATGAAAGACTTGGGGCCAGCAAAACAGATTCTTGGCATTTGGATTTATAACACCGTAAATTTCAAAACAATTTTTCGCATTTTATAAAAACATAATTCATTCATTACTCATAAAAACATCATTGTTTAAAACTCAATTCATAACATATATCAATCCCAAGATCTCATAACATAAAAATCTCGTGTGTGTACTGATCTGGTCGGCGCCTTCCCGCGATCCTCACTAGTACCTGAAACACATAACACATAACACTGTAAGCTAGTATAATCTTCCCGCGATCTTCACTACTATAGATTATTCAAGTAGGCTAGTATAATCTTTTGCATATGATTGCTTGATTGTATGATATGTTGACTTATATGTTTGAGAAGTTGATGGTGGAACGACACTAGAGCCAAAAGCCTAGAATACTCATTGTTGATGACTAGACATGCACTAGAGTTGTGAGTCGTCGTTAGAGTCGTTTGTCGTCGTTGATGAGGTGGATCGTCACTAAATTCGAGCACCTTTATCTGTTTGTTTTGTATTTGTATGTATACTGCAGTACGTGGTATGTTGGGGAACTCAAAGTTTTATGCTTATAATTGTTTATTAAATGTTTTTCGGATTTAGAATTGTTGATTAAATATTTTTTTAGATAGTTCTATGATCGTAAAAAGAGTCCCGCTTGACTGTAATGTACACCTATCATTGATGATCATATGTTTTTCAATTCCGTTGTTTTTGTGATTTTTATACATATTATGATATGGTTTTTGTGAATGTGAAACAACTTGATACTTGAGTTTTACAAAAATGGTTTTGGATGATTTTATATTTATTTAAAAAAAATAAAAAATTGGTTTGAAATTTAGGATGTTAAATGAAACAACCGTGAATAGGGATTACCTTCCTTTTTACGTTTGTTATAGAACACATTGTACAGGATGGAAAAAAAATGGCCACCAAAGTAGAAAGTTTTGATTACATACAAGAACTAAAAAAGTAATTTCTAATTATCCACATTGGCAATAACTTGGCAATTGGCATCATGAATTGCTAAGTTAAGATACAACACAACTATATATATCATTATTAACCATGAACCAAAAGCTTCAACCCAAACCAACATCAACAACTTTGGAGGTTTTAACATTAACACGTGTAGTGTTGCTCTGTTGTTGGAGTCCCAACCACTTGCGTATGTACTCAAATACAGTTTCATCTCTTAATAGTCCCCGATGAGCACCAGGGATCCCCACCCTTTCTATTGCTGGAAATCCATCTGCCTGTTGTATTTGTTTAAATGAAATGCCACTTAAATACACACACCACATATAACATATGAGAAATAAGGTAGGATACAGTAAGTACCATTGCTGACTCAGCGGGAACTGTAGCGTCTCCATCCACATATGAGTATTCAGGCTGCAAAAAAGTAAAAAGAAATTTTAAATAGATAAATATGTCCAGAGAGAGAGAGAGAACAAGGAAGGAAGGTGATGCCAGATATAATATAGGTAAAGGATTTTAAAGACTTACTGATGTGTGGCATATCTCAGATGGGTCATTGATTGGATCAGTTTCCGATCCATAACTGCAGATGAGTGAATATATATTTGAGCACACACAAGTTTTGAATCACAAAACACAATAAACATCATAATCATAATCATGGAGCAAGTAGCATTAGTGATGCAAAGAAGGGGCACAGTGCTGAAAATTTACAAGTCTAATTCAAAAAAGAGTATAAATACTTGTTTATGTGGTGAAGCTTCAATTTTTTCCCCATTTATACAGCAAAGTGGTTTTTTAGACGAAATCTGCAAGCGCATTTCATTCTAATTATATAACAACTTGTGTTTTTTTAACCGTTTAAAACGTCAGTTGCATAAACTTGTAAAACTGAAACATTTGTCCCATAAATTTGTAGATAAAAAGGCAGATGTCAGAAAAACACAATGTTTATCTGACATTTGCCCTAAAAAGAAACATTTTTGCATAAGTTGGTAAAAAGGTGACGCATTGATTAACATTTAACGGATTCATATATTATAACGTACCAAACATCAAAAGGGGTATCCAGTGATGTTCCATAAATGTTATAAAAATCAACCCCTTCGGGAAGCTGCACACTGTTTAGCATCTTGCGTGTAGTGGCTGCCCATTTATAGATGGAAGAATTGAATGGCAAAGGTATCGTCTTCTTGTTGTACTCTATCTGTCAAGTTTACACAAAATCACTCAGATTACGTTGTTGACTCATTTTTGGGACATATGTAAATTACCTCATTGCCCTTCAATGCTTCTTCAAACAGCCCCACACAACCAGATGTGTCATAAGTTTCCAGTTTGGCTGAATCTTGTCCGTTTTCTGAACGGTTTCTCCACACAACAATTTCAGGTTGTTTTTTCCATTGGAACTCGGGATTTGGGAGCATCTCGTATATTGATGGGCATTCCACCAACTAAAACCACAAAAGGAGAGAACTGAATCACCTTCATTTTTATAGCTAATGAATCTTTTGTTTCAAGTCACGACTATTTTAAAGAATACCAGGAGATGAATGACAAAAAAAAAAAAAAAAAAAAGAATACCAGTTGATGCATTGACCACCTTGACACAAAGAAATAGCTTTCAAGTCCCTCCACAAACTGTAATCCGGTTAACAGAGAATCATTGATGCATCCTGGTGCACCTGATACACATATACCTAAACATCAGCTTGCTCAAAAGTATTTAGTATTTACTACTCCCTCATGTGCAAAAATTAAAAGATGTAAATATGATACAGATGCACACAGCACATATACTTGGTTTCAGGGATAATCTCTTCTTGGATTTCTTAACCACACATAAAAATATTCTTTAACATCATTTATACAAAACAACAGTTAATAAAAAATGGGTCTTACCTTGGAAAGGGGTTGCGATGGTTATCCACTTATTCACATACTTGGCAAAGACCTATATTATATATTATATAATATATATATTAGCAAGCAAGTAGATCACATGTCATGTTCTTCATATTACTACAGCACATTTGTGTGATAAACAGGTAAACAAAAAAAAAACAAACTTCAATGGTTGTATGTGCATACATCAGAATGGAGTGATATGAAACATGATACTAGCAATCCACCCATCGAGTGTGATATTAGGTTGACTTTTTTACCCCCGGAAGCTTTATATGCAGTCTCTAGCTTTTCCTTGAGGCCATCCATCGACTGCTCAATTCTGCCAACAAAAATACATGTCACTCGGTTTATTTTCTTTTGAATTTTTTTGAGATACATGTCCAAACACCTCCCTTAATTACCAAAAATGCTCAAGTTACCTACCTATTGCTTTGTCGGAAGTCGTATCCATATCCAAATAAAGTGCTTCCTTTCTTGTATCCACATTTAATAAGCATATCGATCATGTCATGGAAGTGGTATACATCTGTCACGTGTAAACATTTTATCCACTGAAAAGCCAAAATATACAAGAATTTTTTTTATCAATATATGTATGCAGTTGATAAAAAAGAAAAACATAATAGATGATGCTAGTAACTTACATATGAAGGATCCAAAATATCAATGGCATATAGTCCATAATCATCTTGTGGAACCACAATATCAGAACTATCATCCAACACTTCAGTGTAGCCTGAAAATCCAAAACACATGACATGTACTTGTTAGTGTACCATATTAATAAAATCCCCATATTCAATTCATTTCACATTTCATCACTATCTTGATTAGCATAACTAAATTGATTTTATTAAGACAGCGACCTGCTGCTAATCAAATAAGTAATAACTCACTTACCTGCTATAACCATTTGAAATAACAGATTAAGAACCCTTAATATAATCCCATGAGATTTCAATTACCCACAGATCCAAAAGGGAAAAAAGAAAATTAAAACTACTGCCGGTAACATGACAGCAGAATTTTAGATACCTCATTTGATTCCACAAAAAATCACCCATTAACACAAAAACACAAAAGATCAGCTTGATTCATATACAAAAAAATGGCCTGTATAACTGTATATGGAAGCTTCGATGTTTTCCTTTAAACCCAGTCAGTTAAAAGAAAGAAACGTTTAAAAAAGGCCACAAAGCGTAGAGATTTTAGAGAGAAAGAGAATGCACCAGTGTCGGGATTGTAGAGGGACCAGACTCTCTTTCGGAACTCCAAATCAGCAAGAAGAATACGGACCCAAACACGGGTCGTGACCCCGAACCAGCTCTTTGGCTTCGAATTCAGAATAGTCCCACCAACGCCACTCACCAGAAGTATCGGGTTAAGATCAGCCACATCGCCACCGGAACTCCGATTGTCGAAGCACCACCATTTTCCGCCCACCATTTCTTAATTCCTCCTCCTTCGGGCAATGGGAAATGTAGCACGTGAGTAGTTGGGAGTTTCCTTGTAGGAGGAGAAGTCGTAACATTATAAAATATAGTATAGAATAAGATTTACCTAGGAGTGCAAAACCCAAAATTCGAATTTTAGATCGATCGAATTTTGGCCGACACAACCTATATGAGAATTTAAGATCTCATTAATAAGAGTTCAACGATAAAAAGACAGACGAAAACGGAGCCCGTATGTAAAAGTTATGAAATTTACACGGTCGTTTAACAGTATAATCTTCTCATACTATTAAATTTAAAATCGGTCAAGAATTAGCTGACGAAGTTAAAAGGAGAGTTGTAGATCTTGTCAATATCTATGCGTGAATATAAAGAACGTCAAAAAAACGGAACTTGTATGCAAAAGTTATGGGGTTTAGAAGTCGGCAGGGTGCTGTTGCGAAGAGGGTGACGTGGTTGAATCTGGGCCATTGCTTTCTCCCCAAGCCTTGCTACCAGAGGGTGACATGTGGCACCAAATCGACGATTAGTCGCAATAAAGATTAGACTAAAACTTATTCGTAATAATGCTAGGTTTCGTCGAAGGAAAATAGAATCGTTAGAAGCGAAGCGCTGCCCAAATTTAGAATCATCACTTTAACAAGTGAGTGCGTAGTTACTTTCATCTTACACATATATATGAAGTATTTAATATAAGTTGCGTGTTATGTGTGCATATTATCTGTGTACTTAATATTTATGTTGGATGAACAAAAATATACATGTTTTAATTGTTTTAAGTTGTATATGTATTTTATACCTTTAATTATGATGTGTAAAGACGGGTAGATGAAAGATGAGTTGGATGATGAGATGAAAGGTAATAAAGATCATGAGATGAGGGTGAGAGGTGAAAAATAAGAGGAGCCTTTACCCCAAGCATTGGTCCCATCGTCTAGCAGAGTATAGATGACAACCACGGACTATTCTAGACAGTCTAGTGCAACACTAGCAGGCTCGCAACCTATAGGTGTTGTGAACGAGATGTTCACCCGGTGTACTATAAAAACCCATTGACACGTATTGCAGGTGGACTCCCGAAAATAATATTGTCAATAAATGAGATAACCCTGGCAGCGATGGACTTAGCGCCGATTGGATGAACCCTGGCAACGATGGACTTAGAGCCTGTTGAATAAACCCTGGAAACAATGGACTTCCTGCCTATTCCTTAGGACAATCCTTAGGCATAAATAATGAGGAATAGATTATTCATAGGGAAGATACTTAAGAATAAATAAGATAATGGGGATGAGTAATTGGGTTAATTGTTTGATGTTTAAAAATAATAACTATATTATTGTGGGTTGAAAACCCTATGTACTCACTAGGTTTCCTAACTTGACCCACTCAGTTTATTTGTATCACAGGTGTCAATATGAAGCTACATTACACTGAGAGATTAAGGAGATGTAGATCACTAGAGTAAATGAATCTAAGATCTGTTTATGCTTATGTTTATGTATTGACAATGACATCCCAATGTTTTAAAATGAATAAAATACATTTCTTCGGGAATGTTTTGATAACGTATTTATCATGTTTTTCTGGGAACAAATTCTGCAACATTTTTCTTTAAAAGGATACTCTAATTTCCAAAATAAAGCATAAACAAATCAATCTTTTCTGGCTGTGAAAATGGGGGTGCCACAGGTACAAGTTTGGTTGATAAGAACATACATTAGAAATTCCCGATAACGTGACTAAAAGAACAAGTATGGGGTAAGATTTGACGATTTGAAAAAAGATTTTGAGCGAAAGATGAGCTTTAGAAGTCATATCAACCGGAAAGACATGATTTTATGTTACTTTGAGGCGGGGGGGGGGGTATACCACCTTGGTATTACCTTTCCAACTAGAATGACAATTGGACAGAAGATAATATATTTATGAAAATACAACAGCCATGACGCAGTGAGGAAAAAAATTCACGATTATCCTCTAGTTTTATTGAAGTCCACAACGTGGCATTCTCTAGCCACGGCGTGGTGAATCTTCCATTTGATTTTCAAGTTCTTGTTTCATCACCATATTAGGACTCCATTGTCTTAGCATGTCAGATATCATTCATGTAGCGGTCCAAAGTCTTGCTTTCCGGCTATTTCACAAGATGTCAACCACGTAACATTCAAGTTCTACCTCTCCACTTCTATCTCAAGGGGAGTCTGTTCCAGTTTCACTCTTTACTTTTATGTTCTTTCATTTTTAAAGTATGCATTGAAGACATTGCATGAATTAAGTGTGGGTCAGGGGATTAAACATATGAATAACTAGCATGTTGAATATGCCACCTATAATTATTTTCTGAGAACCCAATCTCTATCAAAAACGGGAAAGATATTGACTCCTGATTTGATGATTAATTTGCTTGTATCATACAATTTGCATATGTTGGATGTTTATCAGAGAGCTCTTGAAGAGATTAAGAAGTGTGGGATCTGAATAACATCTGATGGTTTTGCAGTAAATCGGTAATCACTCGACCTTCTTATTATTTTTTTCATTAATCATATTTGTAACCTACACAACCAACATTGGTAAAGTGCTATCCTTTTATGCTGGATTACTCCAAATGAACCAAATCAGTAATCCCTTTCACACCTCCTCGACAACCATGGCTCTAATCTCCTTGTCATCAATTCGGGTTTCTACCTTGCTTTTCGAGTTGAAATTCCCAACGTCCGTTGACGGTTCAGGCCTCCTTCCCCGAGAATAGGTTGCGGCTTCCCTCCCTGTATCAACGATAATCTTTCAATTGTCTCACCGGATTTCTTATTCCATGCTCTAAATTGAAATAACACATCTTCTTCCTTTGTTTTGTTTTGTTTTTTTCGTTTTTTAGCCTATTGGGTTTGTGTTTCCACTTTTCTATTTTGATTTCTTGGTTTCGGTTTTGTTAGGGATTGCTTTTTAAGTAACTTTTTGACCAAAAAGTCAAAATTTTCTAAAAGATGTTTGACATTTACAAAAGACCTTTTGAAATTAACTTTTTGGCAAGAAGGAATAGGTGGTTTTTCAAAAGACAAGAAATCATGATTTTTTGTGACTTTTGTCCTCTTAAAAAGGTAAATTACAAACATTAGCCAGACACTTTTTAAAACTTACTTTTGACTTTTGCCTTAAAGTCAAAAAATTCTTTAGATACGGCTTAAGTCAAAAAATTCTTTAGACGTGGCTTCTATTTTGAAGAAGGTCAACAAGCAAATTTGATAACAAATTCTGTTTTTAGATAAAGATAATGACTTAAAAGGGTAATATATTTTTTGCCGCACGTAATAATGCCACATTAGATAGAACAGTTCCCTATCAATGGAAGCCTTCGATGAAGAAGGTAAGTAAATGCTACTTAAGAAGCACACATTTGGTCACTGGGTTTTTTTTTTTCGTCCACATTTACCCCCTTCAACTTGTTAAATTGTACACGTTCAGTCTTTATGACCGGCTACTCCATGTTAGCCGGTAAAAATGACTTAATAGGGTAATATATTTATCATTTTGTACACATTTAGTCCTTAATATTTTTGTACACATTCAATCCTTAATATTTGTTTTTGTCGCAAAATAAGTCATTTTTGTTTTTCTACTCATTCAATATTTATGAATGATTTCTTTAGGTTTTTTTCATGACATCTTACATGATAAAATCATTAATGAGGTGTTTGGGGCTTTTGATGCTTATGTCTATTGAAATCTCGACTACTTGGTTGCTTAGGTTATGTGTTTTGAACGTCATAATTTCTTCATATGATCTTGAATTTTAATGTTCTTCATATCTATGCGTTTTTATTTTAGTTTACTACAACTTTCATTTAGATTACTCCCATTAAAATATAATAGATTTTTTTACTTACGATCTTTATATTCATACGTTTCTTTATGAATGCATTTATGGATGTTTTTTTAATTAAATCGTAAGTAAAAATATATTATATTTTAACAGGAATAATCTTAACGAAAGTTGCAATAGACTCAAAAAACGAACACGTGGATATAAAGATCGTTAAAATCTGATATCGTATGAAGAAGTTACAACGTTCAGAACACAAGACCTACGCAACTAAACAGTCGAGATCGCGATGGACATAAGCATCAACATACCCAAATACCTAATCAATGATTGTCCCACATAAGACGTCGTGAGAAAAACCTAAAGAAATCATTCATATGTACTGAATGATTACAAACACAAAAATGACTTATTTTGCAACAAAAAAATGTGTATACAAATTGAGAAATATATACCCTATTAAGTCGTTTTTTTATCGGCTAACCTGGAGTAACCGGTCATAAAGACTGAATGTGTACAGTTTAACAAGTTGAAGGGGTAAATGTGGACGAAATGTATAGAAATATAAAAATATAATATATTTAAAAGTTGAAGGGGAATAGTCAATTAATCAGTGACCAAATGTGTAGAAATATAAAAATATAATATATTTAAAAGATTTATAGAGGAGTCTTATGGATGCAATATTCACCAAATCATACGAACAGGGGGTTTCTTTGATTTTATTTGACAACATCTTCTTCTAGGGTAATCAAAGGGATGGAGGTGGAACATGGAAAAGTAATTAAGCTACAAACTCTAATTCCATTCCGAGAAACATGCTTTGAAAGTTGTTTCGTCGAGTAAGTGAACATTATGTTTCCATTTGTATTTTCTTGGACCTTTAATAAGAATGTGCATAATTAATTTTCTTTGTTCTTATTAATAATTTAATGGGGTTTCTTTATTCAGCTTGGTTGCGGCTAAATGCCTGAGAGGACTTGGTCTGTTGGAACTCCACCATGATTTGCGGGAATAGTCAATTAATCAGATTTAAGGAGGTTTTACATCTTTTTAATCTTCTTCAAGAAGTTCATCTGAATACTGTCAATTGTTCTCTCATTTAATTTCTAAATTTTGATCTTCATTCTAATTTGCATGGGTTGTGTTTGGTTCCCTATTCTTGTTAATGTTTCTTCAATTGATGTGTGCAGTGTATTCCTTTTTAAGCATTGAGATTTAATGTTTCTCCTGTAAAAATGATGTTTTGCAAATGGGTATCCCTTTTGTGCCTCCTAAAATCAAGTTTATTACAAAAAGTTTGGTAAGAAAAACTTATCATTAATTCATTTGGAGTCCTAACACTTATCATTATGTTACAGGACCATATACATATTCTAAGATGTAAGACTTTTTGATGCGAAAGCATCCAAATATCTACCAAAGATAGGCATCCAACAAATTATTCATTGAAGGCTCCTCTTCTCACTTTCTCTTGGTTTGTGTTTGTTTGTTTATATATTTAAAGGCCAGTTAAATTACAATTGAGTCTAATGTTATTGGTAATACTTGAATTGTTCTTTCGTTGAAAATTCTCCATTTATTTTTCATCATTTTCTACTTATAAACCCTGGATGATTTGACTGTTATACTACTTTTCAGGCCTGTTAATCTACGGTGTATTTGGTCCCATGATTATGATTCATGTTGATTTTTTTGATAGGATGTATTGGATCATATAAAGCCACATGAATAAACATGTATTACAGTGTAATTAGTTACCCAACAATAGTTCAAATGAGTCAACAAAAATTGCCTCCAATGTCGCTGAAAAGTACTGATCTTGATAACAAAGTCGAAGATATTACACACCATTGATGAAAAGGAACCACTTCAGTCATATAATAAAAAATGGTTACTGAAATTCTTACTTGCATGTATTTATGGAGTTGATGATAAACGATAAGTGTGCTGCTTATGTTCTCCAAAAAGTTCCTAAAACATGTGATGATGAAAGATCAGTTTTTGCTAATTACAAATGCCAAATGATTAACCAAAATAAATAAATTGCCATTCTAAATCCAGTTTTCATAAAATTGAACTTTGATTTATTTGTTTTAATTATAATTTGAAACAATATGTCTTCAAGCTTTGGTTTTTGTTTTTATGTTTTGTCTAATATTCTAATATAACTGATCAAAATGGCATCATGCTTTTATGTTTTTGTCTAAAATTTTAATTGAATTTTCCCTGGCAGTTCAATTTACAAAAATGTAGTTATTTTGATAGAAGGCGAAAGAAGAGAAGTAGGTTTCCATTTTTCTGTGTAAATAGTGTATCAGTTTCGAAAGGAAAAATGTTAAAGGGAAAGTATGAGGTCGGTTTTGGTATTTTAGGACCAGAATGAACTTCAAGTATGGTTGATTGCGGGACAGGAAACATTTTTTTTATGTCCAAACAATACCCAAAGCAGCAACAAAGTGCAAAAGAGGGGTGAGACAATGACATTAATTGAAACTCATGAGATGATAGGCCCTCCATAATCTTAAATGAACTTAAAGAATTAAAAGAAACAAGATAGATAATAATCATATATAATCAATCCCAGCTTTCTAGATGTGAGTATCTCGACTCCATAAAAGAACAAACTTCTCAACAGTATATATATATATATATATATATATATATATATATATATATATATATATATATACTACTACTACTACTACTACTACTACTACTGCTAGGACTAAGATGAGACAAAGGAATTCTAGCACGCTTGACTACAAAAATTGTCCCCACTAACATAGTACTACCACTAAACTAATATCAAAAGGACTAAAATGCCCCTTGGGCAATTTTCCAACAGAACAAGGACAAATTACCCATATACCATTTTTTCCCTCTTGCTATTATCAGCTAATCTAGGTTTTCCCTGAACCAGTCATTTGATATTAATCTATTATTAATAATAGAGGGGAAATTTCAACCTATAATCAGATTGGATCAGATCTTAAACATTTAAGGGTGGGTTGGGCTTTTTTACTATTTATTTTCATTTTATTTATTAAATAAATTATGGTAAACAGAATTGAAGTCATTGTCTTAGTTTCATATTAGAGCAAATTATGGTAAATTGCAATGTACTTTGTCTTTTTGACAAATTTAGGCAATGCATGTACTATACTTACTTTTTACCCTAAATATCATGGTTCTTACTATTTTCTAATGATCACAACAAATTTTTACATGGAGAACCGGTAATTTGTTATAATTTGCAGACTTTTTTCTTATATAGAAGAGAACCAATGATGATGGTATGACAATATAACTTCCATATGGGCAGTCTTTGGATGTGATATGAGCAAAAACATTGAAACACAATTAAAAAAAGGTAGTCGGTTGTCAATTCAACAGGTTAAAACTTTAACCTGATATAATTGGTATAAATCATAAATAGGTTGTCATTATGGGTACAAATTTTTAAGGATATTGGCTATATTAATGTAAGGGAAATTTTTGTTGCTATTTGCTACATTTGACTTTTATATTATATCCTGACCTTTTTAGTTTATGAAACTTTTTTAGATCCTGTGTTTGATAGAAATAACAATGTACTTTACTAAAACTCTCGATTACAACAATGTACTTTTAATCTTACCAATAATAGATGTGACCACATTGTGTGGGTACCTTGAAAACATATAATGTAGACCAAAAAGAAAAACGAAAATTAGAAACCAAAATCCCAGAAAAAACAAATAAATAAATAAAATAAAAATTACAAGCCAAAAACCAAGACATCAAATGTGACAGTGAGATTTTGTACAACGTAAATACAAAAGTGGGTGTTTTTGTAAGCTGTATATAGATGAATTTACCATTTTAACCTTGATTGAATGTTGGAATCTGAGATAAGGTTTTCAAGTTCATCAATAATAGCTTCATAGCATAAGAAGTATTGATCTTTAACCACAAATAGCAATGTACTTTCATTTATTTGGTATGATGGAATGGAATCATAAAGGGGTAATGGAAAGATCATTACAGTATGTACTTATGTATTTCAAATAAATAAAATACAATTATTCAAAATATTTGTTTACAAATATAAAAAATTAAGTACCATGAAATCCTAAAATAAAATTACGATGATTTTTTTTATATTTATTTTGGAAAAAGAAGAAAAAAGTAGTTTTATTCAAGTTTTAAATTTTTATTTTTTAAAAGCACCGATGTTACTAAGAGATTATATAAATAAACATAATTTAAAACTATAATATATCATTCCCTCCGTCCCCCATGGAATGAAAATCAGCCCAAGAGAACCAAGGAATCACATTCCATTCGTTTGTGGCAAACAATCAAGATTTTCTGATTCCGTTGGAATGCTCCATTCCATTGCATTCCCTCTTCGATTACTAAATACATACATACATACATACATACATACATACATACATACATACATACATACCAATGTTTGGACCATCCCCTCCCCCCCTTGAAAGTTGTTATGGTGCTAAAAAGATCCAAAGCAGACTTGTCACCAATTAAAACTCTTTGAATGGTGTTATGAATTGCCTAATATGTTCCAGTTCTACCAATCCCTACATTGTAAAAAATATAAATTTTTTATCAGATAAACAACTAACTAATCAATGAAAACATATTTATAAAAATGAGATCAATTAGCCTGCAATGCACCATGATTGACCCTTTTGATGAGGGAAGATGTTGTATTCTTCTAAAAATGTCTCGAACTGCTGACGTGTCATCTGGAACTCCATGATCAGGCCATTGCAGATATTGAATATGCAAAACAGGTAGAAGACCCTCAGACTGAAGATGGTAAAATGTATAGTAATTAGTATTTTTGACAAAAAGACAAAAATACCCTTCTCTCTTCATCATTGAAAATAGCCCAACTTTAGGTTTATATGATTGTCTCACCTCTTCTCCATATGGCATAACACTAGAGAGATGTCAGTTGTAGTTATTGTTCTGGTGAATGTACATATATTATTTTCTGCTAGAAAATAGTCTCAACACTTCTGGATCTGGTCACAAATGTCAATTACTCTATTTGCTTTACATGATTCCTTTATTAACACCAATCTTATAGGGTAGATAACTATATATATATATATATATATATATATATAGCATGTGAAGTGAAGATGATTATAATTTATAATGCTGCTAGAGACAAGATAGAACTCAATACCCTGTGGTGGTCAACTAGCCGAGTGAGCATGACAATTGGTGGACAATGATTCTGGAGTACTATTTCCCAAAAATCTTCAAAGGTTTCAAGAAAAGAGGGCCTTGAGTGTCTATGAATCGAGATACACTTTCATATGGATTCATCTACAATACAATCATATATGGAAGTGTTATATTAAAGTATTGTTATACGAAATGACGAGTTAGTATAATTTTGAATTAAAGAAATAGAGAGAGTATGAGAGTAAAGAGAGTTTACAAGTGTAAAGAAAAAGAGTAATTATATAGTATATAATAGAGAGAGATAGAGAGAGAGAGAGAGAGAGAGAGAGAGCCAATATCTAAATTGGTATATTCTTGAATTAGAAGCAAAATCATTTTTGGGTTGCCCTAAAAACCTAGTATTTGGATAGAATGACTTTTGGAAGAAGATACTGAATTGCAAATTCATTATATGATTAATAAATTGGAATAAATAGTTTTAATATATTATATGATTAATATAATAAATAATAATAATTAATTTGGAATTAATAATAAATTAATTAGAATTAATTTTGGGATTAATTGAATCGATTAAAGTGATGGTACTTTTTGGTTGTTTATTGAAAGTTGAAGCAGGAAAACTCTAGTACCCCATGGGATGGGGTGAACAAAATTTGGCTAGGTAACCTAGAATTTTCATTCATGAGGCTTAGGATAAGGAGATAATGTAGCTTGATTATTATATTAATTAATTTGGGTCTTATCCCAAAAAACCTAGCTATGGCCTCAAGTTTCCTTTAGTTATCTAAACCCCTCCCCGGCTCTTATTATTTTCGTCTAGTCCTTTTTACCTTCATAGAGCCGAAATTTTGCTCAAGCCTCCTATCTCCTCAAGTCTTCTTGCTACTAGGGTTTTTGGTACAAGCTATTAGAGGCATCCATTCCTTTGGTGCTAACTTTCCAAGATTTTGAAGAAGGATTCTACTTTGATTATTTGCAATAATAATCAAAAGGTTTGTAACCCTACTATAATATGAATTTCGATTTTATAGTCTCTCTCCTAGGATTTCTTGATATTCATAGTTAGTTGCTATCAATAGAGAAAACCTAGATCCTTTCTAGGTTGCATGTGAACTTAACGGTTTAACTGTTTTTTCGCCACATGTAAAATTTTATAACCTAGAAAACCCATCAGTGGTATTAGAGCCTTAGTTTCTATTTGATTATGCAGTAAAATGAATTAATCAAAATTAGGGTTTATGGAAATTAAAACCTAAAGGCTTAAATTTCGACATGGTTAGGGTTTTTGGGAACCCTAGCCACCATTCCATTATTTTCAAAATTTTGATTTATATCCCTAGGGTTTCTAGTTTCCTTAATTATTATTTTAATATGATTTAAAATTTGAATAATTAAAACTTGATAAACCCTACCCTTTTTCAAAAATTAGAATGATAAGGGATTAGGATTAAACTTGAATTATTTAATTAATTGTTTAATTGGTAAATAATTATTTAATCCAAGTGTTTAAATTATTTAGTTAATTGTTTAATTGGTAAATAATAAGATTTAAAGAATTGGTTAATTAAGAAAAAAGATTAAAGCGTTATTTAGTTAAAATTAATTATTATTAATCGTTTAATTCAAAAGATCAATTTTAAACCCTAGTATTTTGAAAAGTTTTAAAATGCACATTATGTTATATATATATATATATATATATATATATATATATATATATATATATATATATATATATATATATATAAATGACAAATCTATCAAATTGCTAGTATGCCTCATTCATGAAGCCATACTATAAGAGGGGGGGGGGGGGGGGGGTATAAGGAAGCGGCCTATAAAATGATCGCTGCTAGGTGTACACTCTCACCCTTCGCTCCCTTGTATGGTGGAGGGTCGTTAACCGAACATATTTGATAGGACACAACCTCTTAAAAGTATGATGTTGTTAAAGTACTAAAACCTTTTGAATAAATCCCAACCCTAGTTACTTTAGGATAAAAATGTGAAGTGTATGCTAGTCCATGAAAACGTACATCACTCTTTATTTGTCGTTAGTGCGGCATGTGTGGTTAACAGACACACTAATTTAGGACTATAAAGTTGAGTGATGGAAAAATCGAAAATTATAATTGTTAATGAAGCGTGTATGGTTTACCGACAGATTAATTTGAGATGATAAATGAGATTGAGGTTGTCAAGCGGGTTTGCATGGTTATTCACATCTTATTTGTAATCCTTAGCATCCCAGCCACAAATTTGAAGTGCGTAATCTCAGATTAAACATGTCATTGATAAGATTCAATGAATCTCAAACGATATAGGAGTTTCATGCTAGATTGAAATTGGTAAATTTGTATTACCTACCTTGATAAATTCACATTTAGATTATGATATCCCTCTTCTTTATTGTGAATTGTATTTTGGATCCTAGCCTTAAATATTTTATTTAGGTTAAAATATTAATGATTTATATCACTAAATAAACACTATGTCTCTTTTTATAGATGTCTGGAAATGGTGATCTCAATACTACTCAAGTAGGCTCTTCCAACTCTAATTTCTATCTACTCTCGATCTTGTCGAAAGAGAAGCTCACCGGTCCTAACTACATGGACTAGATAAGGAACTTGAAAATGACTCTTCGATATGAGAGCAAGGAATATGTCCTCGAAAAGCCTCTTATCCAGATCGATCATTCCACCACCACTCTTAATGTAATGTTCAAAACAAACAGAAATAAACAAGAGTGAACCTGTTGATTCTAAAAGAATAACCAGGTCAATCTCTTCAAAACCACGTTGATTCTACGAATACCGTGGGTTTGTCTTCAAAATCTGGGTTAACACGCACATAATTGGGAAAAAATGAAAGTTCATAAAATTGATGATCGACCATCCAAATTACGTAAAAATCAGTTAAATAAGAAGAAGAAATTAAAACGGGACCCTAAAAGTCCATGGGCCAAATATAAACTCAAAAACAAAACCCAAAAATTAAGGAAAATAACAAAATTGTTCATAAATCCATTTAGAAAGCGATTTCTAGACGTAATCCGTGCTCCAAGCTTCGATTTGACTGGTCGTAGGCCCAAAACGGAGATCTGTAGCCAAAGTTATGGCCATTTCCATGAATCCCGTTTAGTCACACGATTGTGGGCCTCTAGGAAAGCAAGGGTCTGATACTCCACACTAGGGCCCGAATCAACTCTTAAGGAAATTTCCTCAAACAACAAACACTCTGATGATGCCACAAAGGTTGCTTGCATCATGGTGGCCATTATGGCACCAGAACTGGACAAGTTCTATGAAGAATATTGGCCATACGAGATGGATCTCGATCTTGTTGAAAACTTTCAAAAAAAGGAGAGACAGGAGCATTTCAAAGTGATCAAAGATTTCATGGCTTGTAAGCTTAAGGAAGGAGAGTCTGTTTGCCCTCATGTACAAAAGATGCAAAGGTAGGTGGAGCAACTTCATAGGCTTAATGTGTCGTTTGATGATGAGTTGGACATTGTCATAGTCCTTAACTCATTACCTCCTAGTTGTGATGAGTTCGTTCGACCTATCATTTGAACAACACGGAGACGACATTGACTAAGCTCCATAATTTGTTGCAAACTGTTGAATCGGGGATGAAGAAAAATCATGCTTCTACTGCAACAAATGTTCCTATCCTGGCCATTGGATATGGAAAAGGGAAAAAGAAAAAGGCTCCTTCCCAATATGGAAGGAAAGGAAAGGCCCATGCTAGAGGGTCTAGCAGTAGGTCAAAGCCGAAGCCCAAATTTGATGTCCCTGCCGTCAATGATCTAAAGGAGGCCACTTGCTTCCATTGTGGCGAAAAGAGACATTGGAGAGAGCTTGAAAGATGGAAAGATCAAGGATTCCTCTTCAGGTATTTACACTATTCAAGTTAATAACACACAACTTTCTCATTCTTGGGTCCTTTCCACAGGATGTAGTTTCCACATTTGTTATGATTTGTATGGGTAAGAGAAAGTGAGGAGGTGGAGCATGGGAAGCTTAATATTATCACGGGGAATATGCGATCTTCACCTATTACTAATATTGGAACATATGGGCTTGTTCTTAGTAATGGTGTTTGGGTTAATTTGCTTAATTGTTGTTATTCGTTAGACATGGTGCAAAACATTATTTCATTTCATGCACTATTTAGACAAGGTTTTAGATATTCAGTTGATAATGAAGTTGGTTCTATTTCTACTTATCATAATGGTGTTTTTATGTTTGAAGATTTACATTGTAATGGTGTGTATGAAACTGTGACTTGTGTTGATAAACTAGGCAATAGTGTGTTTCATATTAATTTGTCCAATGGTGTGGACAAAGCATGTTTGTGGCATTGTCATCTTGGGCACATAATTAAGAAGCACATCGCCCAACTCCAAAAGGATGGAGTGTTGGAATCATTTGATCTTAGGATAGATGATGAGTGTGAATCTTGTCTCTTGGGCAAGATGAAAAAATCACTTTTCACTGGAACATGTGAGAGAGGTGAAGGATTGTTGGACCTAATCCATACGGATGCGTGTGGACCATTTAGATTCGCCACAAGAGATACTAATCGATACTACATGACATTTACAAATGATTACACCACATATGGTTATATCTACTTAATCAAATATAAATCAGAAACCTTTCAAAAGTTCAAAGAGTTTAAGGATGAGGTCAAGAATCAATTAGGTAGGAAGATAAAGATGCTTAGATCTGACAGAGGTGGTGACTATCTTAGTATCGAGTTCCACGACTATCTTAAGGAATGTTGAATTGTTTCATAACTGACTCCTCCCAGAACTCCACAACTGAATGGTGCATATGAGAGGCGTAACTGAACCTTGCTAGATATGGTTCGTTCCTGATGGGTTTTGGTCATAAGACATCCTATGTGCTCATACAAACCCTAAAGCTCGGATCTAGGTTTCTCTATTGTACATACTTTGAATCCAAGACTTTGAACCCTAATTCTAGCATATGGAAATCAGAAATCACATGTAAATAGGTTTAAGAACATACCTTGATTGTTATGTAGCAATAACAATCCAATTCCTCCTTGAATTGACCTTGGAAAGTAGAGAGTCACAAGTGTCACTCCTCTAATGGCTTACAAACACCATAAGCAAGTGGAGAAGGTATAAAGAGAGAGGAGAGAGGTTAGAATTTGTATCTAGGACCTCTTGGGAAGGGTTGGCCGAATTCATAAGCCTTAGGGGGTTTATATAGGTGTAAAGATTAGGGTTTTAGTCCTTATCCTTATCTAGTTGCTTGTCCACCAAGCAACCATAAGATAAGTCCTAGAAATCCTTATCCTAGTCAAATTCTAAGTGATTATCACTTCAAATTCGTCCACCATATATATAAGATAATTCTTACCTTATTTTGTAACTATCACATAATTACAATTTAGCCCCTCTAGTTTAATTAATTACACTTGATCACAAAATTAATTCTTAATTAATTATTGACCAATATTAATTAAACAAATATGATTTCTCCTTTTAATATATTATTCTTATAACATATTAATAAACCATAATAACCTCTCTCTTTATTTATTTCTCCAATCAAGTTGCTTTGGTGAAGGCAACCCAAAAGGACCATGCACCATCGGGTCAAGTACATACCAAAATAGTTATGGACTTAGACACTAATCCAACAGTCTCCCACTTGGATAAGTCTAACAACTATTCTGCGTATGACTTCGGATCCCGATCTGCAATCGTAGCTTTCCAAAGCCGCTGTCAACTCTGATCATATCAAATACGCGTGTCCTTAGATAAGGGATCATATATTCCTCCATTCTAGATATCATATGAGATATGATTTCTAATCATTCTCTTTGTACTACTTCTTGACTTCTGATTTATGACGACTAACTAATTGAACAAATCAAATTAGCCCTAGCCCGGCCGAGCATTTACGTTTGTCATCACTAAACCATCGAGGGGCCCAAAGATATCGCTTTTATCCTACTTTGAATAAAAGGAACGGATAAACTTTGATACAATGCTTGCTTGTACTCACGCACCGAATCACACACAACAATATGTTTTATAACACCAAGTTACTGGTGCGTTTACATATTATCAATGTGCAACCGATTTGCAAGATACAACTCACACATCTCGGTTTCAAGAATATAAGATGTTATCGTCTCACCAATCACTCGTGATACAATCCATGGAGTGATCCAAGTGAGCGTGGGTCTAATCCAATGCTCAAATCACATTCATAAGCACTCATGAACGTTGCAGCAAACATTTGCTTATGTCTAATACTTTTCTAGACATTCCACACACCAATTCACGACAGTCTTCATTCATATCTACTTCCAACATATGAACGACTGTGACCCGTTCGAATAATTCGATTATTCTTAATAAACTCAATTATTCTGGAAGTCAAAACATGCACATGTGAAACACAAGAATAATACTAATCCCATATGGCCTCAAACCTTTGAGTATAAATAAAACTCCTTTTATTTATCACCATATCGATTACTCATTATTTGTCGTTTCGGGTAATCAACTTCTTACTTGAATTACAACACTTGTCCCATGCTCCTAGCATGCACACAATGTTTACCTATGGTTCTTACTTTGTGAAATAGATCACATTGAACACATTTCCAATCATTCTCATTTCACAACTCCAAATCCTTTTCATAAGTGAAAGAATATCAAATTCTTGCTACTTATAGAATATGCTAGATTCTAACATTCTATGCAACTTATCCTTTCGTAATGTCATTGCACCAAAGTCACAAAGACTATTGTCAATGATATTACAAAGTCTTCTATCGGAGATTGTTACAAGACAATTCCATAGATGTGATGTCTCTCACTCAAAGTACTTTCTTTGAACATCCTTTTGCATAGAAGTTTCTAATCTTAGTCATAGATTTCTCAATATTCAATTCCCAATATGGACACACTTCCATATGTTCCATATGACAACTCATTCTTAATAGAATCTTATCTATTCGTAATGATGTCGATATGGTCCATCCAATATGGAAACATTTCCATATTTTCCAATAGTATACTTCCAACTACTCACAAGCGACCAATCCTCGTCGAACTTTGGATTGTCCTTTGATAGTTGTTTAATTGTTTTAGTCAAAACCAATTCTTGTCCTTTTTCCATCTAAATGCGCTCGACATTTGGAAAATTTTAGAATGGTCAAACATTAAAGCATTTGCAATCGATCCTATACCCGAAGCGTATGGGACACGCCGCATAATGTTTTATTTGCTATGTTCTCAAAATTCGAAATGTGAGGAGGGATGCCGTAATCATAATCGAAATTTTAAGAACACACTTTATACCTTTGACTAAATTTTATTAACATTTCTCAACCTAAACCTTTAGATTTGAAATGAAGCATAATATTCTCTCCCTTAATTATAGCAAAACAACTCTTCAACTATTGCGACTTTGCAAAGTATGACTTTTGTTTTCTATAATTAATATTGCTAATCTTGCAATACTTTCCTTAATAATCATACAATCATAACTTTTATGCTCCCACTATCTTGATGATTATTATAAAACATAACACTTATGCTCCCACTAGCTTCGACATGTATTCATAAACATCTTAACTTTCAGAAAAACAATGCTTATTGAATTTCTTAAGTTCATTTTTCTAATACTTAGTGTTTTGATAATCTTTTATCAACGTTTCTCGAACTTATACAGATTTTCCTTCGATAGTTCATATGTGTGTCTAAACAATTAAGACTAATTGCCAAACCTCACAATTCAAATTATGGAAAGGGATGCCGTAGCCATAATTGAATTCGTGAATGCAATTTTCAATCACTATCTTCTTAAAATCTGTCTTAGTGAAAGCATTTCCTTACAATCATTTTCATGAAGGAGGAAATCTTATGACACTTAGATTTAAAAAGTGTATTTGTTCCTATCCATGTGAATTTGTCAAAACCAAAGTTTACGACAAATGCAAACTCTTATGGATCGAACTTTCTTGATCTCGATTTCTTGCCTTTATGGTAGCACAGCTGCCCACCATGTCTTCCAAGTAGTTAAGCAGCTCACCCTTTCCTATCAATGTACCTTTCATTGATTAAGGTGCTTTGCCTTTTATGCGTTCAAAATGAGAACTCATAGAACTCACATGCATAATTAACTCGATTGGATTGGCACAAAAATAAAATAATGTCAACACGATAGGTTGTAAACCTCAACTCGTGTGCTAGTGATGGTCGATAAGGTTTATTTGATTTGTTCTTGAAACCTTTCAAGACTATTAAGACTCCCACTGACTCCTTGACATATATGATTCTCTTGTCAAAAACCATTTCTTGACAAACAAATATTCAAGAGTTAGTGTAGCTTTTATCAAAACACTTCATAAATTGGTCCTAGTTGGTCTTTGTCTTATCCAAGACATCCCAACTTTCCACATTTAATGAAAGTTACAAACCTTCTTAATACCTTTCACTCAATGTCACAATCTTAACTTTAAGACTTGTTATTGGAACGAAGTATGATTGACTTATTGATTTAACCATTTCTTCAATTCTTGATTCCTCTTCTTAGACATACCATTGTACTAAAACTCACTTAGAGGATCAATTGAGGTATGGTTCCTAATCATTAAGACATATCATAAAGCATAAAAGGTACTCTCCCATCTTCTTAGAATGGATAAACTTTTATCTTTCTGCCTACTTGATTCTTGTTATTCGTTCTGCTATTGATCTAAACCCTTTAATCAATTCAGAATTACACTTAATCTTGTAATTATAATCATATTTACTAAACCTTTAGTAAATCATGACGAATATCATTGTTACTCTTATGGTGGTCTTGATGATCAACACGCAACATTGTGTGCTCGATCTCTTAGTCCTTCACTTGACACTTTGTTAATGAATTAGTCTAATTTCCAAATGTGAAATTTCTCATTCATCGTGCAACCATGTTGCATGATTCCAAATTTCTGTCCAATTGAAACTTGGGCGATGAGAAACTCTCCCTATTTGGTAAATTCTCGACTTTTACATAAACAACATAACTAAGAATCATATCCATTTGTTGTAGAAATATTCAAACATCAATTTTATAACGATTTCATTGCAAGGAAATAAACAAATAAATAAATAAGTCAAACAAAATTTATTTTATTTATAAAAGCAGCGGAAAAATTTGTCCTTACAATGCAAAATCCATTGAAAACTATGTAAAAGGAAAATTTCTAACAACTCTATCATAACTATTTAAGCTCAAAATCTAATCTATAAGTCCATGCGATCAAGATCCATCTCTTGGTGATTAGATTCATCTTGCTCTCTCAACAAGCTTCCTTTCTTTTCACCGACCCTACAAAACACTCAAATGTAATCTTATTACATAATGTATTAAGAATCAATGAGTAGGAACTTAATGGAGTTAGATAGTGGATTTTTACCTAAAGCGCAGTCATACCTTTGACTCTCCCATCTCTTAGATCTCTTAGGTAATTAGGGCAACTTCGTCTCCAATGCCCCTTCTCTTGGCAATAAAACCAAATTGACTCTTTTGGAACAACACATGGAACTACTTCAGACATCGCCTTTCTCTTATGATCAAACTTTTCGATCATTGCATGTCTTTCATTGCCATTGTCTATATCCATAGAGGTCTTGAAGGCAGATTCACCAATCAACTTTGCTTTTCTATTGCGCCAAACCATTGCTGATTCGGCAACAATAAGCATATAGGTGAGATCTATAAGGGTCACGTTGTGGTTCGTCATATAGTACTTACGAACTCACTGTATGAGTTGGGAAGTGACTGAAGAACCCAATCAACAGCCATCTCTTCACTAACAACGGATCCCATCATTCTTAGTCTATCAATGCGCGACTTCATCCCTAGGACGTGTGCACACACCGACTTTCCTTCTTTATGTTTACTTGCCAAAAGGGCTTGAGTCATATTGAACCTTTCAATTTTACAATCTTGTGGGTTAGGGAGAATAATTGGAGGAGGAGGAGGAAGTGAAGCATGATTTCTTGATCCTCGATCGAATCGTGGAATATCATCTTCATGTGGAATGCTTGTTCCACAGGATTTGGGAATACCATAGCTGTCGAACTTTGACATCTACAAAACGGGAGAAAACGAATTCAAGTTAGTTGATTGATTGAGTCCTTAGTATGTCACCCAAATGAAATACTAAGGCTAGGACCCAACACAATATTCTACAACTCGGGAGAGGGATGCCGTAACCCTAATTGCAGAACATTTGAAGGTAAGTGAATGACGATTCACTAATTTCCACCACGAAAAACGAAAAAGAATTTAAGTTTTAAATCTATGAAAACTCCTAGATCCTTTGAGATACATTGAACTTTCAATGACATGTTTAAATCTTGATATGCCCCTCTTGTTTGTGACTGGGATGCCGAGGATCACAAAGCGGGTGTGAATAACCATGCAAACTACATGGTGCCCTCACATGTTACAGTCACCTATTCGATGTGCCGGTAAACCACACACGCTCCACCGAACCATGACAAACATTGAGTCACCCTTTGCTTAGACCCATTTAGTGTGCCGGTTAACCACACACGCTCCACTAACGTCTTCGCAAGGGCACAAAGTGTAAGTTCATGGAATTGCATCAATTCACTTTTTCCTAAGTAACTAAGATTGGGAATTTTAAAAAAACATTTAGTTACTTTAATAATTCATTATACTTATAATGGAAGGTTTCGTCCTATCCTACCCGTTCGGCTAACGACTCTCCACTGGTCAAGAGTGCGGTGGGTAAGAGTGGATACTCATTCAATCGCCATTTTATAGGCAATTTCCTTAAACACCCCTTATAGACTAGCTTCGTGAATGAGGCCTACTAACGGTAAGACTGACTTTTACTCATACATATATATAATGTTAGACTTTTAATGTTATATATAGTATAGGGTGTATTTTTATACTTTTAAAATACTAGGTGGTTTAATTTAACAATCATACTTTTAATTCAATTAAATTGTAAACCTAAACTTTTATGGATTTATTAAACATCTTTAATTAAACACCTTAATTAATTAATAAAACCATAAGGGTGTGATTTGAACTTTTTCAAAACAATACTAGAGTTTTAGAATTTAACATTCCTAATTAAACTTTTAATCAACTTTTAAATTCCAAAACTTGAGGGCAAGTTTTGAAACATTTCAACACATTAGGGTTTAGAATTTAAATATGCATCAAAATTAAACTATTTAATCAAAATTTAAATTCCAAAACTTGAGGGCAAGTTTTGAAACCTTTTTCAAAACATTAGGGTTTCAACTATTTAAATTTCAAAACAACAAAACTTTTGGGTTCAAATTTAAACTATAAAACCTAAAGGGCCAAATATGAAACTTTTCACAACAACAAGGATCAAATAAAAAATAATTCAAATTAACATTTAATCACATAATTATCCATATTTGATGATTTCTTGCAAAATAATTTATCAATTTACTTAAAATAATTAATCAATTATCTTATAAGGAAACAATTATCCTATTAATTGATAAATATCTTCAATTAGATTAAAATTATAGTCAAATATATCATATAATCGGATTAATATTAATCTAACATGATAAGGTAATTATCCCAATGCAAAAACAGCAAGAAATCCCGAGATAAGCACTGTCTGACGCACCGACTCGCCGAGTCACCCTCTGGAACTCGCCGAGTAAGGCTGACTCGCCGAGTCCAAGAGTGACTCGCCGAGTCAGGTCGAACAGTGAGGCCAAAACACGATTTTCAGTTACATCAAACATCAATACAATAGAAACCAACCTGGCTCTGATACCACTGATGGGTTTTGGTCATAAGACATCCTATGTGCTCATACAAACCCTAAAGCTCGGATCTTGGTTTCTCTATTGTACATACTTTGAATCCAAGACTTTGAACCCTAATTCTAGCATATGGAAATCAAAATTCACATGTAAATAGGTTTAAGAACATACCTTGATTGTTATGTAGCAATAACAATCCAATTCCTCCTTGAATTGACCTTGGAAAGCAGAGAGTCACAAGTGTCACTCCTCTAATGGCTTACAAACACCATAAGCAAGTGGAGAAGGTATAAAGAGAGAGGAGAGAGGTTAGAATTCGTATCTAGGACCTCTTGGGAAGGGTTGGCCGAATTCATAAGCCTTAGGGGGTTTATATAGGTGTAAAGATTAGGGTTTTAGTCCTTATCCTTATCTAGTTGCTTGTCCACCAAGCAACCATAAGATAAGTCCTAGAAATCCTTATCCTAGTCAAATTCTAAGTGATTATCACTTCAAATTCGTCCACCATATATATAAGATAATTCTTACCTTATTTTGTAACTATCACATAATTACAATTCAGCCCCTCTAGTTTAATTAATTACACTTGATCACAAAATTAATTCTTAATTAATTATTGACCAATATTAATTAAACAAATATGATTTCTCCTTTTAATATATTATTCTTATAACATATTAATAAACCATAATAACCTCTCTCTTTATTTATTTCTCCAATCAAGTTGCTTTGGTGAAGGCAACCCAAAAGGACCATGCACCATCGGGTCAAGTACATACCAAAATAGTTATGGACTTAGACACTAATCCAACAGTTCCGTGATGAGTCGAGCTTCTATTCCTATTCATTTATGAGGGTATGCCTTAGAGACATCCACCCATATCATGAATCTTGTTCCAACAAAGAAGTTTGCGAAAATACCTCATAATATGTGGACAAAGAAAGCTCCCTCGCTCGTACATATCAAGTTCTGGGGTTATAAAGCACTCGTAAGACGAGAGAAAAATAACAAACTTGAACCTAGAGCCGAGAAGTGTTATTTCATTGGATACCCACATAAGTCCTTTGGATACTTGTTCTAAAGGCCTATTGATAAAGTGGTCTTTGTAGCTTGAAGAGGAGTCTTTCATGAGAGAGAGAGAGAGAGAGAGATCATACTCAAAGAGGGCAGCGGGAGTGCTATTGATCTTGAAGAAATTCATGAGTCACCCAATGAAGGAACCTTAGACAACAATAACACTCAACATGAGGAATAGGATCCAGTTAATAAAGTTGATATCTCATTACCCCTTCGTCGTTCCAGTTGGGTTAGCATGCCGCCCGAGTTCTAAGGTTTCCATATTATTGCAGATGGTGATACGTTTGTCATTGATCGTACACTAGTAAATTTGGATGAACCTGCTAATTACAAGGAAGCAATGGAAGGCCCTGAGGCTGCAAAATGGAATGAGGCAATGGACAGTGAGATTCAGTCCATGTATGATAACTAAGTATGGAACTTGCTTGATTATGTGCCTAGTCGAAAGACGGTCGGGTGCAAATGGATCTTCAAGAAGAAGACTGAAATGGATGGGAATGTACAAACCTATAAATCTAGGCTGGTTGTAAAGGGGTTTACTTAAACCTAATGGATTGACTATGATGAGACCTTTTCACCAGAAGCTAAGATAAAGTCTATCATGATTATGCTTGCTATAACTGCATTTCAAGATTATGAAATATGGCAGATGGATGTTAGAACCGCTTTCCTTAATGGGAAACTATCTGAGGAAATCTACATGAGTCAGCCAGCGGATTTTATACATGCCAGATTTCCTAATAAAGTGTGTAATCTTAGGAAATCAATTTATGGGTTAAAACAAGCATCATATAGTTGAAATCTTTGCTTCCATGAGAAAGTCAAAGAGTTTGGGTTCTGTAGAAGTGAAGATGAGTCTTGTGTATATGTCAAAGCTAGTAGGAGTATAGTGACTTTCCTAGTCTTGTATGTTGATGATATACTCCTTATAGGAAACAACATTTCAACCTTGCAAGAAGTTAAGTCTTATCTTGGGAAGTGTTTTGCTATGAAGGATCTAGGGGAAGCGTCCTATATTCTAGGAATAAGAATTCATCAGGATAGAAAGAATCGTCTTATTGGTCTCATCCACATTACATATTTGGACAAAATACTAAAGTGTTTAAGTATGGAGAATTCAAAGAAAGGGGAATTGCCCGTTCATAATATTATGAAGCTGAGTAAGACTTAAAGTCCAAGTACTGATGAAGAGATTGCTGACATGAGTCAAGTCTGATATGCTTTGGTTGTAGGATTGATCATGTATGCAATGACCTATACTCGGCCTGATGTGTCTTATGCTTGAGCATGGTTAGTCAATTTCAGGGAAATCCTTGCAGAGCCCATTGGTCTGCGGTGAATAACATTCTTAAGTATTTGTAAAGAACGAAAGGCATGTTCCTAGTTCTTGGCGAAAATGATACGTTAAGAGTGAGTTGTTACAATGACCCTAGTTTTCAAATAGATCGGGACAACTTTTGTTCACATTCTGGTTGGGTATTCTTACTGAATGGAGGAGCGGTTACTTGGAAAAGTTCCAAGCAAGACACAGTGGTTGATTCCACATGTGAGTCTGAGTACATTGCAACGAGTGAAGCATCAAAGGAAGTGGCTTGGTTAAAGAACTTTATCAGAGATCTCATAGTAGTTCCAACTATTCAGGAACCCTTGGAACTATTCTGCGATAATGAAGGACTGGTTGTTTTGATAAAAGAACCAAAGGATCATGGTAGATCCAAGCTTATCGACATAAAGTACCATTACAATCGACATCGGTTAGAACAAGGACATCTTCTGGTGAAGAGAGTGTCATCCGAAGATAATGTTTCAAATCCTTTCAAAATGGATATAAGCAGGGTCAAATAGTACCAGCATGCTAGGAGCACAAGCCTAAGAGACGATATTAATTTTAGTAGTTAGGTGATATGTTTGAAACTTGTAACAAAAGTAAATGTAAATGATTTGGTGAATGAATAATAGAGAATTATTTATGAGTATCGTACTGCCTTATTCAATTATTTATACTCGTGTTTCTTTTTGCATGTTTGCAATTCATGGATTAATTTGAATTATTCAAACTTCCACATTCATTCATACTTTTGGACATAAGTAGTGAATTAAGACTGTCATAAATTGATTGTAGATTGTAGATTGAGGTTAAGATGTTGCAATTTGAATTGCTACATTATTCATGAGTACCTTGAAAATAGGGATTTTAAGTATTGAAAAACCCACACTTAGAGATTACTTCATGGATCTTGTCACAAGTAATTTTAAGACGATAATATCTTCTATTCTTAAAACAGAGATATATAGTTCGTTGTGTACATATTAGTTTTGCATTGGTTTACTAAAACACATCTCGTGACTAGATGTTATAAAGGGTAATTTCATCTGTGATTTGATGTGTGAGTTATATAACTATGTAGTCAATGTAATTTGTTCCTTTTTCCATAACAGGAAAAGTGATATCATTGGGCCCCTCGATGATTTGATGTTGACTATATAGTTCTTGGCCCATCCATGACTAATTGATGTGTTTAATTTGAAGTCCAATTTAGTCTTTACAACTCGGGAAATCGGGAAACAAGATTTTGGACAATGATGTAACACTCCAAAAATCATAAAAATTTAAAGTTTTCAAAACAAACATTATCCATAGTTGTTTACAAAAAAAGAACCATTGTTTCAAAAGTAAAGTCATATTAGAGTGTCCCAGAAATCAGTATCATGAAAACATAAATCCTTTCTAGGTTGCATGTGAACTTAAGGGTTTAAGTGTTTTTCGCCACATGTAAAATTTTATAACCTAGAAATCCTATCATATATATATATATATATATATATATATATATATATATATATATATATATATATATAGAGAGAGAGAGAGAGAGAGAGAGAGAGAATGATAAAGAGTGAGTAAAATAGAAGTGGAATATAAATATACAGATAGAGAGAGAATGAGATAGTGTGAGTATAGAGAAAGAAAATATCAAGAGTAATAGTATAGATACATGAGAGAGAAAGGGAGATAAATTGGGAATGAGTAATAAGAGAAAATGCGAATATATAGAGATAGGTGTATATAAAGAGAAAGAGGAAGGGAATGTATATAGAGAGATTAAAGAGAAAAGAAAGAGAATAAGTATAAAGAGAGTAGTGAGACACCCCCACACATCCACACACACACACACACAGAGAGAGAGAGAGAGAGTATGATGAGATGAATGACCAGTAAATTGTAAATCATAATTAGTAAAGGAATTTCGAGAAACAGTACACCTGACTACTGGTGTATTTATATGTCATAATTCTTACATGTATCATTGTTAAGGTTTACTCACTAAGCTCTTTATAGCTTATCATTTTTGTGGATGTGTGTTTTGCAGGTAACCTTATTTAAGAAGTTAAGATCAAAGAAAAGAAATAGTGATATCCGACTCGAATCATTGTTTTTTAATTTATTTGAACTGATCCTGATGATAACTACTTGTACTAGATTGTTAATGTAAGCGTTCATCTATGTATTTTTATAAAAAAAAATAAGTGAAATTTTATGGGTGTACCTTCTGTTAAAGGCCGTGCATTACATTGACCCAGTATTGCAAAAAAAAGTGATGGGCAATGGAGGATGTGTGTTGATTTTACTGACCTAAACAAATCATTCCCAAAAGACTGCTACTCATTACTGGCAATGTAACACCCCGACTCCCAGATATAAATTTCAAGAATTTTTATACATCACTTAAGACCTACTCAACGAGTTGGAGACCCCAAATCGTTGTGCAGAAACTATTGAGGCCGCGTGGTTTATGGAACCTACTCGACGAGTTGGAGGACCTCAACTCGACGAGTTGAGGTTGTGCATAAAAACCTGAATTTTTAGGGTTTGCATCTATTTAAAGGACCTTAAGTCCTCTCACCAGCCTCCCTTACCACCTTATCATCCAGAGAAACCCTAGTTCGAGCCTTATACCTTCTTGAGAGTGTGTGAGAGCCTTGGAGAGTAATTTTGGTGTGGTTGTGAAGGAACTTGGAGCTTGAAGAGGTTAGAGCAAAGGGAGAAGCAGTAGATCCGACATCTACACGGTTTTGGTAACCATCTTGAGGTATAAAGTTGATACCTTGAACTTTTATTGTTTAGATCTCCTCTTATGAAACTATATGGTCATTTTTGGTGCAAAATGGAGTCATTCTCGGATTGGAGCTTCTCATGAGGAGGTGGTTTTAGACTTGGACACCTCTAGGCCTCCATGGACATAAAGTTGCCCATTTTATCTAGTCTTGGCCCTACTCCATGCCCTAAACCTCTTATTAAGCTTAGTTTTAGTGGTTTAACCCTTTACAAGCCTTGCATGCATGTAAAGTTAGCAATTTTACATGGTATCTCAGTCCTAAGAGGATAGATATGTAGTTTGGGGCCTTAGAGTTGACTAGAAAGGACTGAATACGTCAAGACAGGAAAAATCGACGATTTGCTTAGCCAACTCGACGAGTTAGGTAAGGTTTCCCGCTTCTGGATACTGAGTTAACTCGACGAGTGGTTGAGATGACGCGGCGAGTTGACGAGGGTTTTCCCAGTTGACAGGGCACTGAGGAAATCGACGAGTTACTTGGGTAACTCGGTAAGTTATCTCGAGCTTTTTACGATCTTCTGAGATATGAAGGAACTTGACAAGTCAGGAGATGCACTCGACGATTTGGGTCAACATGGACTGTTGACTTTGACTTTGACCGAGGTTAACCAAGTTTGACTTCTGAGGGTATTTCGGTTAATTGGGTCTTGATGGATTTGGTCCTATAGTGGTTGTAGGTGTTTGAGCTTGGAGTCGTGGCTCGAGAGCTTGATCTTTCCAGTTCAGTTCGACATTGTGAGGTGAGTTTCCTCATTCTACTTAGGGGTCGAAGGCACCAAGGATGGCCCATTGGATTGATATCCTCGTAGTAATTGATATGTTAAGTATGAGTTAGATATACATGCTAGTTTGATATGCTAGTCTGGTAGATCTGTAGAACTACTTTTGATATTATCTGATTATGTGTATGAGTATTTAACTGTTACATGTCGACATGTTGTATGGGTAGGGTTGAGATTGTACTGCTCCGTGCGGTAACCAACAAACCCTGGAGTATGCCAGATATGAGCTGAGGGCCAGGGAGGGCATGCCAGACTCATACTGAGGACTCCTAAGCATTCCAGATGCAAGTTGAGGGCCAAGGGAGCATGCCAGACTCGCACTGTGAGCTAGTCAGTTATAAGTCTTAGGACTGAAGGTTCAAGCCAGTCATCAGTTGTGGTCTCGAGAGCAAGCCAGACTTATGCTGTGGGCTCGGGAGCAAGCCAGATGTGAGCTGTGGGCCTAAAAGGCAATCCAGACTCATATTGTGGGCTCGAGGGTAATCGAGTCTTTGGATCTGTGAACCCATTACATGTTGTTATTATGTGTGCTATTTTTTATGTATTGGTATTTTGGAGGAACTCACTAAGCTTTGGGCTTATTTTTTGGATTTTGTTTCAGGTACTTCGGATGGTCGCAGGAAGGCGAAGGCTTGATTGTGCACCTCCTCACATTTTATGATTTTGATTTCTAGGATACTCTGATATGAAACTATTTTGAAAACATTTTGTAATAAGCAATGGTTTTTGGATGCGTGAAAAAGTTTTAAATTTTTATGAATTTTATGGATGTTACAAGTTGGTATCAGAACATTGGTTTGAGTGAATTGGAGGAACACTTGTGTGAATCCAGTCTCAAACTAAGGAAAAGATTTTCAAATGGTTTTCAAAATACTAAAGGAGGATGCAGAGTGTACGTTCAGCCGGAGCTAGTAAGTAGACCCCCAAATACCATACTGTTATTTTATATTGTGATATGTTAGAACAACATGCTAGTGATAGGCTAGGAATCCTCATGAATTTCATGATTGAATTGTCTGATTTTGGATGCCTTAGCTTGCGTATAGTACCACATTGATTGTTGTATGACTCTTTTGTGTGTGAATTAGTTATTGGATGAATGCGTTAAGTCACATACTTCATAGGTTAAATGGTTTTAGATTAGAGAATTTGGTCCTGTTGCATAGCTCTTGTCTTAGCCCAATCATTTTGGGATTGAATCTTGTAGCCTAGGGTTGTTTAAGTCATGGGGTATGTGATAGTGTTCATGCAATAACTATCTGGCACCAATAGAGGGTCGTGTGGCAGTTCGTGGTAGGATGATTCGTGTGGGTTCAGTCGGCCAGTCGGGAGATATTTAGCCTTTCCTCTGAGGAGTGAGGATTGAGTGTATGGTCATGCTTGTGAGTATTGTTAGGGCGATGTGATGATCCTTGAGACAAATATGGGTAGGTGTGGAAGGTAGTATGGGCTCGTACTACTGAAAGCACAGGACCCATATGCATAAGAAGGAAGTCACAACCCCTAGGGTTTAGTTGGGAGTTGGTTCCCCATTATTCTATGAAGTATCTGATATCCTTCTGGTATATTTTCAGAATGTTGACTACGAGGCGGTTTGAGACCAGATCTGGATCAGGATCGGGAGCTGGAAGCCAGAATAGGCCAACATTGACAGAGGATCGCGTTAGGAAGCTCATCCGGGAGGTGGTCGATGTCACACCCCAAAACCATGAACGACGGAAATGTTCTGGGGCGGAGGGCGTCATGTACAGTATCACAACAATGAATAGTAGTAAACAAGCAACAACATCATCCATTGCATTAATAATAAAATTTTATACAAGTGTGTTCTGTCAAGTTATATAGACACCAAAAATACATATCAAAATAAAAGACGAGTCTTGAACGAACTCGGTCTTCTCAAAACCTGACACCTGTACCTGTCTACTGGTGACCTGAGAATACAAGTTATTTTGAAAGTGAGTATCAGATTTAAAGCTGGTGAGATCATAAGTATATTAGTGTCTGTATTTGTATGAAAGTATTTGTAAGATGTTTTGAACTCTCCTAGAAAACCCTATGTTTCCTACTAATTGTAGCCTTCTACCAAGGCATCTAGTATCTGTGTGTGTCTCTTGTAAGAGTGTGTATTTTCCTAAGTCCAACTATCATTAACCAAAAATATAGTTTTTACATTACCGTGCATCGTATGAATATTCACGAAGTGAATGTAATGGGAAAATATCATAGTACTATAGTATTGTAATAAGTAACTACTATTGTACTAACTACCTTAAATCAATTGTAATTTAAAGTAACATGTGATCGACCTGTATCCTGCTACCGACTCTAGTAAAACGACGATGTAAGACGTCGTAAGAAATGACATTTGGCACCCGTAGACTTGCAAGTCCCACTGTAGCGAGCAGCAAGGTGTAGGATAGTCAATCCAGTATAGATCTATACGCAAACTCATACGCTCCCCAATTAATGATATTCTGGATACAAAAACGGTCATGGTAGGTAGTGTCATGCCCCGTTTAATGGTTCACATAACTACATGAATGTATATGTAATGAATGTGCTAGCTGTATTGTGTGTTCTTTCTCTGTCTAGCCTGTATGTACTGTAATGTTCTGTGTGTGCTAGCTGAAATGTGTGTTCTCTCTCTATCTAGCATGTATAGTAATGTACTGTGTGTACTAGCTCTATTGTGTGCTCTCTATCTCTATCCAGCAAGTATCGACTCATGAATGAACTGACTCATTGTATGTTTCATTGTTCTAGTAATAGTTTTAGTATCTTCCTAAACTACCCCTTAATAGGTTACTAGTAATGTATGAACATGTTTGTATACCCTTGCTACCCAAAGGTATGGAACTGATTGAAAGAACTTTTATAACTATATATGTATACAAGATATACAATTAATATTTAAACGACCTTCGGACGGATAACCTATGCCATAAAGCCACATCCAAACAAGGAAAAGGAATTAAAGCGAGTTGGCCTTCCTAAGTCTTTTAAACATTACTTATATAACTATACATATATAAGCATGCATTTGACAATATATAAGTATGAAAGAGTTTAAGTAAAAGTATTTGACAAGTAAAAGAGTTTGTAAAACAGTTTGAAGTAAAGCAGTTTGGTAACACAGTTTGAAAAGTAAGAATCCACTAGTTTGGTAGTTATTAATCACATGTGATTGATATAATAACTAGAATTGTTCAACATGTATTCCCCCCATAAAAGCATTTAAAAACATTTAAAAGGTTAATTAAGGGGCATGAACTCACCTGTAGTGAGTGGTATGGATGAACTGAAGATATAGGACTGCTAGGTGTCAAGTGAAGACTTGTACACACACAATGATCCTAGTTAACATATAAATACACATATATGTATCCAATTAGTCTTTAAACAACAAATTTACAAATTTAAGACATCCTAAGACAAGTTAAACACTTTATATAAGTGTTATAAGTCCCAAGGATTGCATCTAAGTGTTGTAGGACAAAGCTATTGGGTTTAGGGTTCAAAAGAACCCCTTTCTTGAGTTTACAGTTTTGTGACATCGACTCATTGAGTTTACGGTAATAAACCCAAGATTTTACAGCTGTAACCTCATACTCCTTTGACCATTTGTTGATTTGAAGGTTTATAAGTCCCTAGAAGCATTTCTACTTGATGTATAAGCCTAAGGAAGAAGTTAGGGCACCATTTCCCTCCTTTGAGGAGTTTACAGCCCTAAGACCACTTCCTTTTGGGTTTACGGTCGTAAAACCTCATGGAATATGGAATTTTTATGTTTTCAAGTCCTTAACATATCAATTAAGGGATCCATGATAGTTACCAAGGCATAGGAAGGGACTAGGGTCACTTTGGCCCCTAAAGAAGGGTTTACGGTCCAAGGTGTTCTTGGACCGTAAACACCTTTGATCTTGGTGTTTCCTTGTGTTTTCTTGATGTAAAGAAGTATAACAAGCTCTATGATACTCTAGGATGGAAGTACTTACAATATAGAAGCTTGAAATTAGCCAAAAGTCCAACAACACTAGTGTGTGTTCTTGGTGAAACGTGAAGATTTACCCTTTTGGAAAGATCTAACGGATATAAGTGTGTTAAATCACTAGATTAAGTGATATACTAGCTTGAAAGGGTTAGAAACACTTGCTAGATGAATATTTGGAAGAAATCTTTGGATGATACTTGAGAGAGTTTGAGATTTGATCTTGAAAAGGTGGGAAAATGCTAAAAATGGCTAAGTGCCAGTTTTATACCCCTCCCCTTTAGGGTTTACGGTCGTAAAGACCAACTTTAGGCCGTAAACTCTAAACTTTTGATGTGTCGGGACTTTATTGTTGCACAATAAACCCTAGGGCATCCTCTCTCCTGATATCTCCTAAAATGTTAATCCTAAAATACTCAAACTTATTCCAAAAAGTCTGAAAATTAACAGTAACTGTTTTGACTTCTATTGACTTGAAATGTTGTACATAATAGAAATTTCGGGTTGTCACAGTCGAGATTGTTCGAGGTCAGATTCTGGAGATGTTCGGGTCTATCAAGACCGCCATGGTAGAGTATTTTGATGACAGATACGCAACCATTGTTGAGACAACTGTTGTTGTAGTCTCCGTAATCGTGGGGCTGCAGGTACGAGGATTCAGGACACGATCATAACCATGAGGTGGTTATCTGACATTGGGGGATGCTTTTCACATACTCATGTCCTACTGACCAGAAGGTCAGGTGTGCTCTGAACCTGCTGAGGTCCGAAGCAAAGGACTGGTGGAGATTGATGACGGAGTCGTACTCTGACAAGCAGAGAGTTGCGGTTACTTGGGATCAGTTCAGGGAAATGTTCCACACTCGCTACATTCCATGGGTTGAGCAAGAGCGGCTGGCACAAGAGTTTTTGGAGTTGAGACAGGGTACAGAGTCAGTGACGGAGATCACCCGTATGTTCACTGAGAGGGCGATGTTTTACCGGATTTTGCTTTCAAGCAGACTCAGATGACTCGTTATCTGAGCATGCTCAAGACTGACATCAGACAGTTTGTTGCTACCCAACATTGTGATATATTACTAGACTTACAGGAGGCCTCTAGGCGGCGTGAGCTTGAGATTGAGTTACAGTTGAGAGAGCAGAGGCAGGCCCCGACGCAGTGGCAGCCGGCGTCAAAGCGGTCCAAGAACGCTGATTCTAGGTCTGGAGGTCAGCGCAACCACACTTGTAGGAAGTGCGGGAAGGCTCATTCTGGGGTTTGAAGATCTAGTAGTGGGTGCTACAAATGTGGCAAGGAGGGGAATTATGCGAGGTATTGTCGCTAGCCCGCCCCGGTTCCAAGTGTAAGGATATGTTATCACTGTGATCAGGTTGGCCACGTGAAGGCCAACTGTCCGTTGCTCGCCGCCAAGCCGGCGCAGGCTCCCGTGCCAGCTACACTGAGGATTACTAACGGGAGTCAGAGTAGAGCAGAGCCCCCAAGGGCTCGGGGGCGCACCTTTCAGCTTACGGCCGAGGAGGCTAGGACAACACCAGATGTGGTGGTCGGTATGTTTCTATCCCTTATCTTGTTTATTATGTTTATTTTATGCTTATATATTCTGTACCTATGTTAGGTACATTCTTTGTGAACTCTTTGCCTGCTCTGGTATTATTTGACTCGGGGACCAGTCAGTCATTTGTCTCTCGATTGTTTAATAGGGAGTTCAGTTTGCCTATAGGGGAGCAAGAGTGTCCGTTGTGGGTTTCCATCGCCAACGAACACTGGATTTTTGATTCTTTAGTCTATCGGGGTTGCGTTTTGGAGATCTTCGGGGTATCCTTCCCGATTGACTTGATTCCTATTCCCATGGGGGACGTTTGTGTGATAGTGGGTATGGATTGGTTGAGTCATTCAGGTGCCATGATTGACTGCGAGGGTCAGCGTGTAGTAGTTCGAACCCCAAGTGGGGGAGAACTGGTTTTCTACGACGACGGCACCAGGTTGGGTTTAGGATTTTGCTCAGCTGCCAAGGCTCGGCAGTATATTCAACATGGGTGTGCAGGTTATTTGGTGTATGTGGTGGATACGCGGGTCCAGGGATCAGGTATCAGTTTTGGAAATCCTAATTATCAGGGATTTTGCTGATGTGTTTCCGGAGGAGTTACCTGGAGTGCCTTTTGAGAGGTAGGTCGAGTTCAGGATCAACCTTGTGCCAGGTGCGGCCCCTATTGCCAAGGTGTCATACCAATTGGCACCACCAGAGATGCAGGAACTGTCATCTTAGCTGCAGGAACTGCTAGGAAAGCAGTTCATTCATCCGAGTAGTTCTCCATGGGGAGCATCAATTCTCTTTGTCAAGAAGAAGGATGGTTCACACCGGATGTGCATTGATTACCGGGAGTTGAACAGATTGATGGGGAAGAACCGTTATCCACTTCCACAGATTGATGATCTCTTTGATCAACTACATGGTGCATCATGGTTCTCTAAGATAGACTTGAGGTCCGGGTACCATCAAGCTAGAGTGAGGGAGGAGGACGTGTATAAGACTACGTTCTGGACTCGTTATGAACATTATAAGTTCACGGTGACGCCATTTGGGCTCACCAATGCACCGGCAGTGTTTATGGACCTGATGAATCGGGTATGCAGACTGATGCTCGATCGCTCAGTCGTTGTGTTTATAGATGACATCTTGGTTTATTCCAACACTAGCGAGCAGCATGAGGATCATCTCCATGAGCTAATGGGAGTTTTGAGGCGAGAACGGTTGTATGCCAAGTTCTCAAAATGCGAGTTTTGGTTGTGAGAGGTTCAGTTCCTTGGACATCTTGTTAACTAGGAGGGGATTTTGGTCGATCAGGCCAATATTGAGGCGGTTATGCAGTGGGAGAGATTTTTAGGATTGTTAGGGTACTACCAGAGATTCATACAAGATTTCTCCAAGATTGTAGTACCCCTCACTCATCTGATGAGGAAGGGGGTGGATTTCCGGTGGGGCCCTAAGCAGCAGACTGCATTTGAGACTCTACGAGGCGCCAGTTTTGACACTCCCTGAGGGATAGCAAAACTGATTGGGAGACTCGTGGTGTTCTGTGATGCATCAATCACCTGATTGGGAGCAGTCCTCATGCAGGGAGGACAAGTGATAGCCTATGCTTCGCGGTAGCTGAAGCCGCATGAGATGAGATATTCCACACACGATCTGGAGTTGGGAGCGGTGGTATTCGCGCTCAAGATTTAGAGACATTATCTCTACGAGGTCCGTTGTACTATATACACAGACCATAAGATTTGAGACCCATCATGGATCAGCCGAACCTGAACATGAGGCGGTGCAGGTGACTGGACGTAGTCAAGGATTATGATTGCGAGATCCTTTACCTTTCGGGTAAAGCGAATGTGGTTGCGGTCGCCCTGAGCCGTAATTCGGTTAGATCTTCTGTTTCAGCGGCATGTATGAGGATATCAGTGGATTCTCCACTTGTGAGCTTGATCAGGTAAGCTCGGGTCGAGGGTGTACGACAGGAGAACTGGAAGCTGGAGAGGATTAGGGGCAAGATCACCATATTCGTGCAGGATAGTCAGGGATTGTTGACCCGTTGTGGTCGGGTATGGGTTCCGATGTCTCGTGGGGTCAAAAAGATTGTGCTGGAGGAGGCTCATAAGTCTCATTTCTCTATTCACCCGGGGGCCACCAAGATGTACCAAGATCTGAGACGGAGCTACTGGTGGCCATGCATGAAGAGAGAGATCGCATGGCACGTCGAGAGGTGCTTGACCTACAGGATGGTCAAGGCTGAGAATCAGTGGCCACATGGAAAGCTGCATCTGCTGGAGCTTCCCATGTAGAAATGAGAGTAGATCACGATGGAATTTATCACCAAGCTGCCGAGGACAGTGAAGGGATATGATGCTATATGGGTCATCGTGTATCTATTGACCAAGAGCGTCCATTTTTAGCGATACGGGAGATTTCTTCGGTTGACAATTTGGCTGATATGTATATCCGTGAGATCATTGCTCGCTACGGGTGTCGGTCTCTATTGTTTCAGACCGTGATGTTCGATTCACCTCCCGCTTCTGGCAGAAGTTCCATGAGGAACTGGGCACGAGGCTATCATCCGCAGACAAACGACCAGAGTGAGCGGACCATACTGACCCTCAAGGATATGTTGCGGGCCTACATTATTGACTATGGTGGGAGTTGGGACTCCTACCTACCCCTTGCAGAGTTCTCGTTTAACAACTTTCATTCCAGTATTAGTGCTCCACCATTTGAGTTGTTGTATGGACGGAGATTCCGTACCCCATTATGTTGGGGTGACATTGGTCATAGGGTGATGGTTCAGACCGAGGTGGTTTTGTAGACTACCGAGAAGATTTAACAGATTAGACAGCGGTTGCATACTGCTCACAGTCGGTAGAAGAGTTACGCCAACCAACGTCGATCTGAGTTGGAGTTTCAGGTTGGTGACATGGTACTACTGAAGGTCTCACCATGGAAGGGTGTGATTCGTTTAGGGGGAAGTTAGGTCCTTGGGTACCCTATATATTGGACTCTTTCGGGTTATTGCCAGGGTTGGCAAGGTGGCGCATAGACTGGTTATCCCGGGGGAGCTCTGTCAAATTCACAGCACTTTTCATGTCTAGAAATTACGGAAGTGCATATTGGATGAGGATGTAGTGGTGTCATTGGATGATATTCAGGCTGATGAGCACCTGAATTACGTGGAGAAGCCAGTGGCCATTCTGGATTGGAAAGTGAAGGTTTTGCATAACAAGGAGGTACCTTTGATAAAGGTACAATGGGAGCATTAGAGGGGATCCGAGTGGAATTAAGAGACGGAGGCCGAGATGCGGGAGCATTATCCATAGTTGTTCACCGCATCAGACTTCGAGGACATAGTCTAGTTCAAGTGGGGGAGAATTATAACACCCCGACTCCCAGGTATGAATTTCAAGAATTTTTATACATCACTTAAGACTTACTCGACGAGTTAGAGGCCCTAAATCGTTGTGTAGAAACTATTGAGGCCGCGTGGTTTATGGAACCTACTCGACGAGTTGGAGGATGTCAACTCGACGAGTTGAGGCTGTGCATGAAAACCCTAATTTTTAGGGTTTGCACCCTATTTAAAGGACCTTAAGTCCCCTCACCAGCCTCCCTTACCACCTTATCGTCCAGAGAAACCCTAGTTTGAGCCTTATACCTTCTTGAGTGTGTGTAAGAGCCTTGGAGAGTAATTTTGGTGTGGTTGTGAAGGAACTTGGAGCTTGAAGAGGTTGGAGCAAAGGGAGAAGCAATAGTCTGACATCTACACAATTTTGGCAACCATCTTGAGGTATAAACTTGATACCTTGAACTTTTATTGTTTAGATCTCCTCTTATGAAACTATATGGTCATTTTTGGTGCAAAATGGAGTCATTCTTGGATTTGAGCTTGTCAAGATGAGGTGTTTTTAGACTTGGACACCTCTAGGCCTCCATGGACATAAAGTTGCCCACTTTATCTAGTCTTGGCCCTCCTCTATGCCCTAAACCTATTATTAAGCTTAGTTTTAGTGTTTTAATCCTTTAGAAGCCTTGCATTCACGTAAAGTTAGCAACTTTACGTGGTATCTCAATCCTAAGAGGCTAGATTTGTAGTTTAGGGCCTTAGAGTCGACTGGAAAGGGCTGCACACGTTAACACATGAAAACTCAACGAGTTGCTTAGCCAACTTGATGAGTTGGGTAGGGTTTCGCACTTCTGGATACTAAGTGAACTCAACGAGTGGTTAAGATGACTCAGCGAGTTGACGAGGGTTTTCTCGGTTGACAGGATACAAAGGAAATCGACGAGTTACTTAGGTAACTCGGCAAGTTATCTCGAGCTTTTTATGATCTTCTGAGATATGAAGGAACTCCACGAGTCAGGAGATGCACTCGACGATTTGGGTCAACATGGACTGTTGACCTTGACTGTTGACTTTGACTTTGACCAGGGCTGACCAAGTTTGACTTTTGAGGATATTTTGGTAAATTGGGTCTTGATGGATTTGGTCCTATGGTGGTTGTAGGTCTTTGAGTTTGGAGCCGTCATTCGAGAGCTTGATCTTTCCAATTCAGTTCGAAATTGTGAGGTGAGTCTCTTCACTATACTTAGGGGTCGAACGCCCCAAGGTCGGCCCATTGGATTGATATCCTGGTAGTGATTGATATGTTAAGTATGAGTTAAATATGCATGCTAGTTTGATATGCTAGTCTAGTAGATATGTAGGACTACCTGTAATATCGTCCAATTATCTGTATGATTATTTATCTTTTACATGTCGACATGTTGTGTGGGTAGGGTTGAGGTTGTACTACTCCATGCGATAACCAACAAACCCTAGAGTATGTCAGATGTGAGCTGAGGGCCAGGGAGGGCATGTCAGACTCATACTGAGGACTCCTAAGCATTCCAGATGCAAGCTGAGGGCCAGAGGAGCATGCCAAATTTGCATTGAGGGATGATCAGTTATATTCCAGTCTTAGGATTGAAGGGGAAAGCCAGTCATAAGCTGTGGGCTCGAGAGCAAGACAGACTTATGTTGTGGGCTCGTGAGCAAGCCAAATGTGAGCTATGGGCCTGAAAGGCAAGCCAGACTCATACTATGGGCTCGGAAGTGTAAGGTCTTGAAACGGATCTTACCAGTGATCAAACAACGAACACAATCAATAATAATAGAGAACAAGTAGAAACAAGAATGAAAACAAGCTTGCACACGCTTCTATTAAGAAAAACGTCTGGTACAACTTGTGGAATAGCAGCCGTGAATTCTGTGGCATCAACTGTTGGATTAATGTCTAAGTCCATAACTATATTTGCTATGTACTTGACCCGACCTGGCATGGTCCATTTGGGTTGCACTTCACCGACACAATTTATATGGATAATCTTTTGAGAATAGTATATTTATGATTATATTAATATATTATAAGTTCTAATATATTAATATGAAATCATATTATTTAATTAGTATTGATCAAGACTTAATTTAGAATTAATTAAGTGATCAAAATGAACTAATTAAATATGGACTCTTATATATATGAAATGAGCCAAGTTCATTTAGGTTGGGCTAAGCTTTCATGGATAGTCCATGGAGTGTTTAACCCATGGATCATATGAAATGAAAGGTCATGGGTTTAACCCTAGTGTCCAAACTATATAAAGATGTCCTTAGTTGGTGAAATTGGCACAAGTGTGGATACACTAAGAGGGCTAGCCGATTTCACTAGAGAGAACCAAAGTATTCTTATTCTCAAAGTCTTCCAAGGTGTTTTGGTGATTTTTGATTCCACTTGAGGCTTCCACACTATTGGGGCTAAGCTCTTAAAGCTTGAAGACATCAAACTACATCAAAAGGGTATGTCATCTAACTAGTACTTTGTAGTATAAGAGCTTCATAATATGCTAGTTAGGATTAAAGCCTTGGAAAGTTCTTATTGAATGTATAATAGAGAAAACATAGATCCAAGGTTTATAGGGTTGCATGTACACCATAGGAGTGTTAGAATGCTCAAAACCCAATAGTGGTATCAGAGCGTAGGCTTGTTTTCAATTATACTTGATGCAAATTGCTGAAAAATGCTGAAAAAATCGATTTTCTGGCTTTCTGGGCACTGGACTCGCCGAGTCCACTGATGAACTCGCCAAGTCCACTGATGAACTCGCCGAGTCCAAGACAAAATGTATCCAACTCGCTGAGTTGGTTCGTGCACTCGACGAGTTGGACCCCCAAACAACATATATTCGATTGTTTTGGCTAGAAATGGACTAGGAACATTACCCTAAGCTGTTTTTGTACTTATAAATTTGTTTTTGATGTGGTAATGTTCATACTAATCCAATTTCAAAGATAATTATCAATAGATTCATGTTTTCTATTAGTTAAAGTTTAGACTAATTACATGAAAGAGTTTGATTTGAATTATCTTGTTCTTATGAGTTGCTTAGATTACTAGAAAAGTTAATTGATTATGTGTTTTCAATCCATTTTAATCTAAGAGTTGATTCTAAAATGTGTTTTTGTAACTTGTCCTCAAGTTATATGAAAAGTCACATTTAAGTTTCATAAAAGTCATAAAACTTGTCATAGGTTACAAAATGAAGAGTCTTGTTCTGTTGGGTCAAAATATGGTTTATACTTTACTTTTCTGGGCAATTATATTTTTGTGTAATATTTGGAACTTTATGGTCTAGTTTACAGCCGTAAACACCTTACGGCCGTAAACTCATTTACGGCCCATTTGTTTTTTCCGGCACATATTCAAGTATAAATAGAGGTGTTAGGGTGAGGAGTAGAGATTGATGAACTAGATGAACCCTAAGGAGTTTACGGCCAGAGAGAAAGGAACGTTTGTGTGTGTGAATCTTGTGTAAGGAATTTCATTCATATCATTAATACATTCAAGATTCATAATATTCTTCTTCTCCTTCTCTTCTATTTTTATCTAACATCATCCGTTTGATTGGGATTCTACACCATCAAACGGATCTGACTGATACACTGGCAGATTAGGGACTTACAATTGGTATTAGAGCCAAGTTGTATCAGTCAAAAGGTTTTTTATTTCATCCAAATATCGAATATTCTGTGTTTACGGTCCAAGCTTACGGCTGTAAACACCGATTTCTTGGGCCGGAAACTCTATTTGGAGCATTATTTGGTCTTATTTTCGAAATATTTTTGCGTTTTTGGATAGATCTCGCAAAAATAAAGGGGGTTTGTTCTTTGTGTTTTTCATAAAAAAGGGTTTTTGATTGAGTTTTGGAGCTTCAAAGTCGAAAAATCGCTGTTTTTCACGTAATCGTTGAAGGGTTTTCGGCCGGAGCTTACTGCCGGAAATAATTCACGGTCGGCGGCGGAGTTCGTGTTTGCGGCTAGGGTTTCTCGTCGGTGGCGGCTAGGGTTTCGGAGTTCACGGCCGGAGTTTACGGCCAGAAATCGTTCACAGTCGCCGGATATTTGCGGTCTCGGCTTGGAGAACGGCGTCGGCTCGGTTGGAGTATACGGCTCGGATTTCGGCTCGGATAGGGAAGCCGGCTAAGCAAGCCGCACACCGCCTTCTTAAAAATCGAAACTGAATTGGGGGGTGCCGGGATTCGAACCTGGGTCCCTTGAGTCATCAAACACGCGTCTTACCAGTTGAACTACCAAGACTCTTGTTTCATTCCTTCGAAATTTAACTGAAAAACACTTCCTGTCGCACAATAATTTCGAAATTTGACACTTTTAACCCAAAACTTAGTTTCTTTTTATTTTAAATTTCTTTTTCATCCAAAATAATAATAAAAATAATAATAATAATAAATTGTTTTTTATTTTTGACTTTTTATTTCAAATTTTGATTTTGACTTTCAGGTTTGATCTTTGATTTTAAACTTTACTTTTTCGTTTAACTTTTAAAATTTCAAATTTAGCTTTACGGTTTAACTTTTCAAGTTCGACTTTTGAGTTTGATTTTTTTAAATTTGACTTTTAAGGTTGTTTTTTTTTTTAAAAAAAAAGGGCATTTTAAGTTTGACTTTTCAATTTTATTTTAGCTTCTAGTTTTTTTTTAATCGATTTTAAGGTCTACGAGGGAATTTGAAAACATGAAAGAGAGTCGTCAGGAGACATTAAGACAAAATTTCAACTTTTTCGATTTTATCCCTGGAGAAACCCTCGAAACTCAGTTGCAGAGATTTATTACACTCACTACTGAGATGAATATAGTCGGGATCTTCTTGACTAAGTCCGAGATAAACAAAAGGCTGCTAAATTCACTTCCGAAATCATGGGATATGGACGTGGCTGACATCAAAAAGACAAAAGATCTCAATCGTCTTAGTCTGGCTGATATAATTGAAGAACTTAATGCTTTAAATTGTCGAAAAACAATGAGCTCCACAAACCTCCCGGTCAATGAAGTGTCGTGTTCTTATTCATGTGAAGTTTCATGTTCTCAATCATGTGAAGATACAATTAAATTTCTTCGGGAACAAATTGATATATTTAAAAGAGAAGTTGAAGACCTGAGATACGAAGGATATCAACTCAAGAAAGGACAGAAACCCCTGAAGGCTGAGTTAGAAGCAAAAACCAAGGACTTTAGGAAACTTCAGGAAGAGTATAGCAACAAGTGTGAAAATTATGATTATGTTAAGAGTCAACTTGTTGCTGTAACTGAAGAACTTGACGCTTTAAAAATCAAGTGTGGAAAAACTGATGTCAGTTTCAAAAATTATACTGCGTCAAGTCAGACAGTCGAGTCCTTATATGAAACCCAGTTAAGATTCAAAGAAAATCAAAACAAGGGTCTAGGGTATGATAGTGTTCCTCCTCCTTACAATCATAACTACACATCCATCCCTATGAAACAAGAAGAAATTGACAGGGAGGCATATCTTCGATATGACAAACCAGCTGGATTTGTGTCGGGAGGTATTCATGTTGACAATACTGATGTTTTTGTTACATGTGCAGGTAAAGTAGCAGAAGATGAGAACAAAGAGAGCACTTCTGAACAAACGAATGACTCTTTGAACTCAGAATCTGTTGCTTCAAATTTTGTTGCTCCTAACAAACCTGCCGTTGAGAAATACAGGCCTCCAATTCCAACGCAACAAAGTGCCTGTTGCAATTGTGCATGTGGGAACAACAAGAAACGAGGCAAATATACGCCACCAGGGGCAGGAAGAGATAACTTCACAGTGAAGAAAAAGACTTGCTTTCACTGTGGAACACCTGGACACATTGCCAGAAATTGTCCTAATCGCGCATACGTTCCCTACTATGCACAAAGGTGGCAGAACGGACCAAGAGGGAGATACTCCAAAAGAAACCCCTCAAGGTCACGTTCAGACAATGCTGATTGGAACGCACAGAAGGCCAAGAATTCAACTCCTAAGGCCAAGCATCCAACCCACAAGGCAAAGAATTTGAATCCCAAGGGCAAGAAGGGAATGTCGGCCAAGAAGCCCAGTTCAAGAGATGCTCCCGTGAAGCCAAAATCAAAGCCATCTCAACGGCCAACATCAAGTTCAAAAGCAAGTACTGAGCCACCCATTGGATCGAACAAGAAATGGGTTAAACCCGAATATAGATGGGTACCAAAGGTGAAAACTCCCAAATCTCCTAATGCTTCTAACATTTCTACATCTTCTGTTTGTGATAAGCAGGATATGTCATGGGAGAGAGTATCATGCGTTGATGACAAAGGTCGACCCAGTTTCAAAATGGACTGGGTTCCAAAGACCAACTGATCCCGCTCTGTGTCAGAGCAGCCATGGAGGCATATCATCATACTTCGGTTTGTTGGTAGTGGCTGCTCCTGGCATATGATTGGGGACATCTCTCAACTGTACAACTTTCAGACCTTTGTTTGAGAGTATGTGTCCTTGCGGGAAAGGAAGAAAGGAAGGGATCATATGGGGTTAGTGCTTAATGACATGAAGAATTTTCGGATCTGTTCTAAGATTATGCTTGCTGTTCTCAGACCTTCTGAATGCAGATTCAATCGGTGAATTACGGTTTGCGTTTTCTTCTCTATACTCCTGAGTTTTTCTTACTCTGATTTGTTTCAAAGACAAATTTTTGTTTTAGGATAGTTTAAATTTGCACATTTACTTTCGTTTCTCTCATATGCACAAATTTAGGGGGAGAAATAAAAACAAAACAAAAATTAGAAAATTTAAATAAAAAAAACATTAGAAAATCAGAAAATCAAAAATGTGGTGTTAATGGAATGTGCTTGCAGGAGATGTTTTGGGAAGTGATATTATCAAGTGATAACAGGCAACCTGAGTCTGCGTAACGTACCCGAAGTTGAAGGGTCTATGATCTGGTTTGATGCGTCGGTAGGCACGAAAAATTTTAAATGGACTTGACTAGGGAGATTTGAACTTAGGAAATTTATAGACTTGACAAATCTTGACCTAGTTAGATACGTTCAGCCTGACAATACGACGCTCGGATAGGTTGAGCAGGGAGATATATATGGGAATCTACTCGTCACGTTAAATGAACCCGTACTTGGAACCGTGGTTTAACTTTTCCTCGATGTGCGGATTCTGTCCTTAATTCCGGTTGGATGGGGCGACTGGTAAATTCCGATAAATTAGGTCTGTAGAATATCATTTTCTTTCTTTCCGTCTGTTAGTCATCTGTTGTCTCCTTTGCGTGACCTCCAATCCGACCTGGTACACAACATATGCAACTCTATTTCTCTGCAGGATATATATATATATATATATATATATATATATATATATATATATATATATATATATATATATATATATATGTGTGTGTGTGTGTGTGTGTGTGAAATATATGTGTGAAATACTTCTCATCTGTTAGCCATATGTTGTCTCCTTTACGCGACTTCTAATCCGACCTGGTACACAGCATATGCAACCTTCTTCTTCTCAACCCCTCTGAAGTAGTTAGCAATAGAATTCTGAATCTCTTCTCTCTCTGAATGGTTGTCTGCTCACCCGGTGTAAGGAGTACTCTGGAAGTTCTTGATGGATATGGCATGTCAGGAAGCGAGAAACACGGTCCAGTACACTTAAAATTGAACTCATACAGATTGTCTGTAGATCTCGTTGCTCAATTTAGGTGGACAACAATATCCCTGGTCGTCGTCAGATGAATGGATTTTAAGATATAGTATCTAAAAAATTAGGATCAGATGTAAATTTTAGGATTTTAAGTTCATCTTGTCTTGTAACAAATAGTATGTCCTAAATCTGTCACAAATTTTTCGAGTTTTAAGTGGACCACAATACCAACGATCGACCAGACAAAGATGTGAATATGAAAGGTACCGACAAGTGGATAAAGGCAGTCTAAAAACTTTGATCCCAAATCACTCTTAAAGTTAGATATCATTTTTATTTTTGTTAAATTTGTCATAGTTTCTTCTAATTTAAATATTAGGGGAGAATTAAAAATTAAAAATAATGAAAAAAAATAATAAAAAATAAAAAAAATTCAAAAATCAAAGAAAAATCAAAAAATTAAAAATCCGAAAATAGTGTTATTTCTGTTTTATTTCTTGTTAAGAAAAATCAAAAATCCAAAAATATTTTTGTTTCTATTTTAATTTGTGTGCTAAGTTTTCTTTTAGTTTTGTTTTTGTCTTGAATAGTGATTTCAGGTATAGATAAGACTCATGGAGTTTGTGTTGAAGATTTCTGAGCCAAAGCCTCGTCCGTGAGCATTGAAGAATTCGCATTCGAAGGAGCAAGAAATGAAGATTATTCTTTCAACATTGAATCTTTCAACCCCAGAAGCAAGGTGAAGCAGAAATTAAAGATTATGTGATGGATTGCATTGAAGCCTCCTCAGTCAGTCTGCTGCTATCTTTGTACCTGCTGAAGTGATCCAGAAGATTTGTTCTCTCTGATGTTCTCTCTGAAGATTCTCAAGCTGAAAGCACTATCTTTCAAGAATCAGTATGTAAAGCCTCCTCACCCAATGTGCGTTCAATGCCAAATTCTGAAGAAAACCTCAAGTGCTCAAGATGAAGTCATTCATTGAAGATTCATATGTTCATCTTGATGTTGTGAAGAAATCGAAGGTTAAAGCTGAAGCCAAAGCTCCCAATGAAGATCAACAAGAAGAGCCAACTACTTTTTAGGGGGAGCTTGTTGGGTCAATTAAGAAAAGAAAGCTATAAACCAAGGGGGAGATTGTTGGGTTAAAATATGGTTTATACTTTACTTTTCTGGGCAATTATATTTTTGTGTAAGATTTGAACTTTATGGTCTAGTTTACAGCTGAGTTTACGACCGTAAACACCTTACGGCCGTAAACTCATTTACGGCCCATTTGTTTTGTCCGGCCCATATTCAAGTATAAATAGAGGTGTTAAGGTGAGGAGTAGAGATTGATGATCTAGATGAACCCTAAGGAGTTTACGGCCAGAGAGAAAGGAACGTTTGTGTGTGTGAATCTTGTGTAAGGAATTTCATTCATATCATTAATACATTCAAGATTCATAATATTCTTCTTCTCCTTCTCTTCTATTTTTATCTAACATCATCCATTTGATTGGGATTCCGCACCATCAAACGGATCTGACTGATACACGGGCAGATTAGGGACTTACATGTTCTCATTAAATGGTTTTATGACTCCATAACTTGTCCTCAAGTTGTGGAGGTTTAAAAGTCTCTTCATTAAATAAATATGTGTAACCTTAGTTAATCTCATAAACCTTCCATAAGTTATGAATTATGAAGAGTCACTTTCTTAATTAGTTTAAAGTCTTCCATAACTTGTCCTCAAGTTATGGAACTTGAAGAGTTTTTAATTAAAACTACTTTAAACACATAAGTTATGGAATAGAAAAGTTTTGAAAGTTACAAAACTTACCCTCGAGTTTGGAATTTGAAAAGTTTTCTCTTATGAATACTTTAATTCCAAGTTTAGCCCTTAGAATTTTAAAAGTTAAAATTCAACCCTTATACTTTATAATATTATATGTTAATAATATATATATATATATATATATATATATATGTATAAGAGCAAGTCAGTCTTACCGTTAGTAGGCCTCATTCACGAAGCCGGTCTATAAGGGGGTATAAGGTTAGTGCCTATAAAATGGCGGTTTAATGGGTGTCCACTCTCACCCACCGCTTCCTTGACTGGTGGAGGGTCGTTAGCCGAACGGGTAGGACAAAGACTATTAATTCTCCCTTCATTAAAAGTATTAATGATAAATACTAAGTAACAAAACCTTTTATAAATACCCAATCTTAGTTACTTAGGAAAATGTACATGAATAAGGTGCTAATCCATGAAATTACACTTTGCACTTTGTTTAAGTCGGTTAGTGAAGCGTGTGTGGTTAACCGGCACACTAACTCGAATTTAACAAGGTAGTCAAAGGGTAACTTAATGTTTATCATAGTATCGATGGAGAGTGTGTGGTTAACCGGCACATCGATTGAGGGGTAAACACTTAAGGGTACCAAGTAATTTGCATGGTTACTTCACACCTTGTTTTGTGATCCTCGGCATCCCAGTCACAAAACCTGAAGGGCACACTCGAGATTGAAACATGCCATTGAAAAGTTCAATGAATCTCAAAGACCTAGGAGTTTCAAAACCAATTAAAACCTAATTATGCATTTCGTTTATCTTGGTGGAAATTGGTGAATCGTCATTCACCTACCTTTACATATTTTATAGCCTGGATTACGGCATCCCTCTTCCAAGTTATAAAATAGTTTGTTGGGTCCTAGCCTTAATGTTTCATATTGGGTGTTATATTAAGGACTTTAAATCAAGTATCTTGAATATCTCCCAAAAAGATGTCTGGCTCATACATCTATGATCTTCCCAAATCTCTTGGAACTTTACTTCCTCCACCTCCTCCAATTATTCTCCCTTACCCACAAGTTCAAGGTCACTCAAGCCCTATTGGTAAGGCAAGGTCTAGGTGTGATCACATCTTGGAGATGAAGTCACATACTGACAAGCCGGGAGATTTGGGTGTCAAAGTATTGAGAAAGTTAGTGGTTCAATCACTTTCTAAGTCACATAGTGAGTTCCTTTGGGACTCCTATGAAATAGACTATGACAAGACCCTTAATGATCTTATCTATTTGCTTGGTGCTGCTAAATCAGAAATGATTTAGTGTACTAGTAAAGCAAATTTGATTAGGAGATCAACTTCCCAAAACTTTATGGACAGGGATAATAGTGACACAGGAAATCCAGAAAAGCATTCTCTTTCCAATGGAAAGGGATTGGCCATAGTCAACTTGGTTGACCAAATGGTAAAGAGAAAGGCTAAGTCTGAGATAGTCCCATGTACTATTACCTAAGGGTCCATATGTTTCTATTGCCAAAGGAAGGAGCTTTGGTTACGAAGCTGCCAAACTTACCTAAGGATGGTAAAGTCAATAAGATTGACTTTATTTTAGATAAAGTCCATTGTCTAACTCTATTAAGTGCCTACTTGGAGATTCTTATTACATGATGTGGCTGGGTCACATGTTGATGTTTTAAGAATCAAAGAAAAGTAAAGAAACTTAAAGGAAGTATATGTCGATTCTGATCGTGAAGATGGATTTCAATCGCATGGTTCGGTGATCAGAATTTTGAGCAGGTGCTTAAGAGTTATGATAGATTGCTTAGGAATAGATGACACCAAGTTTTCATATACATTTTCATTGTATGGATTAGTTTTTCCGCAAAGTTTTAAAATAAAAGAAAAGTTTTTAATTTTATTTATTTTAAAATATCCTTACAATGGCATTTGTGGAAAAAAAAAGATGTTGTTTATATGATTCCATTGATAACAATATTGGAAATATAAATTTGATTCTTTCATTTGTGGTAGTGTCTAAATTTACCAAATAAGGAAAGATTCTCATCACCCAAGTTTCAGTTGGATAGAAACTTGGAATCATGCAAGTTGTATAGTATGATGAATGAGAACTTTCGAGCATTGGAAAATTAAGACTAACTACTTGTTCACATGGATGTGTGAGTCAAGAGAAGGACTAAGGGATCAAGTACACTTTCTTGTGCACTTGTCAAAGTCCACCACAAAAGATGGATAAGACTATTCGTCATGATTTACTAAGGTTTAGTAAATATGATTATACTTACAAGCTTAAGTATAATTCTGAAGCATTGGAAAATTTTCAATGTATGACAGAATGAATAAGAAGAATCAAATTAGGCAGAAGGATAAAAGTTTCTCAAATCTGAAAAGATGGGAGAGTATTTTAGTATCATGTTTTAAGAGAAAATTTTTGAGCAAATAATATTTTAAATAATTTAATTTTGAGCCTAAGAGTGAATTTTTAATTTTTAAAATTAAATTTCAGGTTAATGGGGAGTTTACGGTCAACGGGAGTTTACGGCCGTAAACTCGTGACCGCAGGCCTGTGGCCGCAAACTGAGTTTACGGTCGTAAACTCTTCACGACCGTAAGTTTGGGCTGTAAACTCCGACGAACCCTTTTTCGTCGATTTTAGGCTAACAAATCGTTTAATCTCTGAAACAAGCACATACTCATGGTCGAAATCATGATACCTTTGAAGCTATCAGAGCAATTTCACGAAAAAACGAGAAATTTTTTTCGAAGGGTGAGAGAGAGGAGGGGAGTTTGCGGTCGGAAATCGAAAAGTGAGGATGATTCCGGCTGTAAACTCCTTAAATACCCAAGATTCTTTTACGTGCTGGCCACACAGAGTAAGACACGGTCCAAGTTTTTCAAAAATTTTCAAAAAGAAACCTTTTTGAGGAATAAAATTAAAATTAAAATTAAAAATAAAATAAAATAAAGTAAAATAAAATTAATTTGCAAAATTTAAAAGTTAAAAATTAACCGTTAAATTTTAACAATTAATAAAATAAAATGAAAAAATAAAAATAAAAATAAAATTAAAATTAAAATTAAATAAAATCAAATGAATTACACAATAAAACATAAAAATTTAATTACTGATAATAAATTTATGACATTGGGATCAAAGTTGTTGGACAACCCTATTCCACTTGTCGGTACCCTTATTTTCATGTCTTCGTCTGATCGATCGTCAATATTGTGGTCCACTTAAGCACGAAACATTTATGACAGAATTTGGACAATTTACCAATAACATGACATTTTTAGCCCTTATTCTTAAATAAATTTCCTTTTGGCCATTTAACTGACTACAACCAGAGATATTGTTGTCCACCTAAATTGAGCAGCGAGATCTATAGACAATCTGTATGTGTTCAAGTTTTAATTGTACTAGAACGTGTTTACCGCTTCCTGATATGCTCCAGCCATCAAGGACTTCCAGAATACTCCTTACACCGGGTGAGCAGAAAATTATTAGGAGAGAAAATAGATTTAGAGTGCATGTGCTATACATCCAGGTCTGATCTCTTCCAATCACGCAGATGATGAAACATATGACTAACTGAAGTTTTAGAGGGATTGAGAAGAGAATGATGCATATACTGTGCACCAGGTCGGATTATGAGTCACACAGAGGAGACAGTATATGGCTAACAGATAGAAAGAATTGCATATAGAGAAGATGCAAAGAGATAGAATTGCATATGTTACAGTCCAGGTCGGATCTCTTGATCACGCAAAGGAGGCAACATATGACTAACAGACAGAAACCAAGAAAATAACCTTCTACAGACCTAGTTTATCGGAACTCCCCAGTCACCCCATCAAAACCGAAATTAAGGACAGAATCCGCACATCAAGGAAAAGTGAATCCACAGTTCTAGATACGAGTTCTTTAGTGTGACCAACAGATTCCCGTGTATATCTCCCTACTCAACCTATCCAAGCGTCGTAATGTCAGGCTAAACGGATCTAACTAGGTCAATGTTTCTCAAGTCCTTGAATTCCTTAAGTTCAACTCTCCCTAATCAAGTCCATTTAAAATCTTTCGTGCCTACCAGCGCATCGAGCACAGAGCGTAGACAATTCAGTTTAGGTACGTTAACCAGATTCAGATTGCCCGTTATCACTTGCTAATATCATTTCCCGTCACAACACCTGCAAACAAAACTATCAGCAATATTTTAAATTTTCTGGATTTTTTTATTGTTTTTGGATTTTTGGAGTTTTTATTGTTTTTGGATTTTTGATTATTTCTCCCCCTAAATTTGTGCATGGGTGAGAATAAAAATAAAAGGAAATAAAATGCACAAATGTAAACTAACCTACCTACAGAAACAAAAATAAATTTAAAAATTTAGAAGAATTAAGAAAAAAAAACAGAAAAACTTAATCCTCAAAACGAATCATTTTCAGAAATCCCACAAGCACATCAAAATGAGCTTTGTTAAAAGGCTTAGTGAACAGATCCGCCACATTATTAGCAGTGGGAACCTGTTCCAGCCGGATTAGTGAACGTTCATAACAATCACTGATTAAATGAATTTTAATATCGATGTGCTTGGTTTTAGAATGTTGGACTGGATTTTTGGCAATTTGAATTGCGGCCTCATTATCACATTAAACGGGGGTTTCTAAGTAATTAAAACTGTAGTCCAACAGCTGATGTTGGATCCAGATAACTTGAGAACAACAGGCAGATACAGCAACGTATTCCGTTTCCGTTATTGAGGTTGAGACAGTGTGTTTCTTCTTGCACTGCCATGACACTAGTCTATCACCAAGATATTGACACCCTCCTGAAGTAGATTTCCTGTCAAGCTCACAGCCTCCATAATTACTGTCAGCAAAAGCGTATAAATCAAATTCAGAATTCTTAGGATACCAAAGACCCAATTTTAGGCTACCTTTGATATACCAAAAAATTCTTTTGACAACAATAAGATGTGAAAGTTTAGGATTAGCCTGATAATGTGCACATTGAGAACCTGCAAACATAATGTTTGGACAGCTTGCAGTAAGATACATCAACGATCCGGTCATCGATCTGTAGAGAGTCTAATCTACGGAGTCGCCATCAGTATCTGGAGTCAGAAGAGGTCTTTCAGCCATTGACCTGGAGCCCCAAAAACATGGTCATTTCCCCCAATGAACTCATTTCGAACCTCTTTTTCATAATACCTTCAAATTCCTTGTAAAGCTGCAGACTGGTCGACCCAAAGATAATGTCGTCAACATAGATTTGAACCAGAATCTGATCATTACCGACATGCTTGATAAACAAAGTTTGATCGATAGTGCCACAAGAGTATCCATGCTCGAGCAAGTGCTTTGTTAGAGTCGCATACCATGCTCAAGGAGCTTGATGTAACCCATACAATGCCTTGTCCAACTTGTAGACACGATTAGGAAACTTCGAGTCAACGAACCCAGGGGGCTGATCAACGTAGATTTCTTCCTTCACCTTGTCGTACAAAAAGGCAGTCTTGACATCCATTTGGTAAACGGTGAAGTTCATGTAAGAGGCATAAACTTCAGTGTAATAAAGACCCTCGACTTGTCGAAACCCGCGAACCACCAGTCTAGCTTTATTTCACACTATAACCCCTGAATCATCTTGCTTGTTTCGATAGACCCATCGTGTGTCAAGAGACTTTTTGCCCTTTGGCAACTCAACCAACTTCCAAACCCCGAGTTTTTCAAATTGATGTAATTCTTCATGCATTACATCTACCCAGATTGGCTCATTCAGAGCCATTTCAACATTCTTGGGCTCTATTTGAGAGATAAAGCAAGAGTAAAGACAAGTATTGAAATCTCCACTCTGACTTCTGGTTTTAATGCTGTCGCGCAGCTGACCAATGATGTTTTCGATCGGATGATCACGTTGAATCCTTGAGGGTATTTATTGGCTGATATCATTAAGCGAGACAGGAAGATTGTGAATATTGACACCTCATTCATTTGCTAATTGAGCCGCGCCAGACAACTCTGCTACAAACTCATTTGAAATGTTTTCAGGAAAGAGAAGTTCCATAAAGGTTGAAGTAACAGCGGAAGCATCTTTAAACATGAACTCTCTTTCTGTAGGAGTGAGTGGTGTAGTTTCAGCATCAGGAGTATCATTCTGAACTGGAGATTTTGGACTATCAGGATGTACAAATGACTCCCCCTCAGGCGAAGCAGAGGAATCCCCATTAGGTTGTGAAGAGGATACCATTGGAGGTCTGTAGACAACTTCTTCGTCTTCATCTTCAGAAACATTCTTCGAACCAGAGACAGATCCAGATGAGCTACCCGAAAACACATTTATGGATTTGAAAAGAGACGTGTCATCGAACAACCAATCTAGACCCACTCGAGCATCCGTCTCATTTTCTTCCAACCAACGCACGTCATAAGATTCTACAACCTGCTTTGTCTTCTTATTGTAGACCCTATAAGCGGTGCGAGCAGCATACCCTACGAAGTAACAATCATCGGCTTTGGCATTAAACTTCGGGTTGGTCTCTAGGTGAAGAAGGGTGCAAGGGTAGCCAAATACACGAAAATGACTGACTGGAGGCTTGTGACCATGTAGAATCTCATACGGGGACTTCATCTGAGCTTTGTTGATCAACACGCGATTCTGAACGTAGCAAGCAGTGTTTTTCGCCTCGGCCCAAAAGAAAACTGGTAGTTTGGAGTCACACAACATCGTCCTTGCAGCGTCTTTTAAAGTTATGTTTCTCCTCTCAGCAACACCATTTTGTTGAGGTGTGTGAGCGGAACTGTATTGACGTATAATACCCTTTTCTGCGCAAAAATGATCGAGAACATAATTCTTGAACTCTATTTCGTTGTCGGTACGAAGCGCCTTCACCCGGTTGTTTGTTTGGTTCTCAATCAACATAATAAATTTCTTAATTAGATCAGCAACTCCAGCTTTGCTGGATAGAAAGAAAACATACGTAAATCAAGAGAAATCGCCAATCACAACCAAACAATATGAATTTCTGTTAATGCTGAGAACGTTTACTGGTCCAAAAAGATCCATATGAAGCAATTGAAGCACCTGACTAATTGAGTTGACCTTTTTTTGGCAGGTGTGGTTTTCTGTGATGCTTACCGTGGGCACATGACACACACTTTTCAAACGTTATAAAGTCTTTGACAGGCAAACTACGGACCATCTCATTCTTTGCAAGACGATTCAAGTTCTTGGCGTTAGCATGACCGAGTCTTCGGTGCCATAACATTGCATTTTGTTCCGGGATCTTTGAAAAGAGGCATGTAACTTGTTCTAGAAGATTGCTATTCATATCAATGATGTAAGCATTACCATCCCTTTTAGATTTTACAAGAATCCACTCTTCTGGGATGACAAAGCCTGGCTTGAGAATCATGCATTCCTTTTCAGTGAAATGTGTAGAATAGCCTTTGTCGCATATCTAAGACACACTCAACAAACTATGCTTCAATTCGGAAGCAAAGTTGACATTCTCGAAACTTAACACCACATTTGTGACGGTTCCTCTTTGAGTGATTTTGCCACCTTATCCACCCGCAAAGGAAATATATCCCCCATTAAAAGATTGAATGTTATGCAGTTGGACGATATCACCTGTCATATGTCGGGAGCAGCCACTATCGACGAACCAAGGTCTGACGACATTCCCCCGCATCTGTCCCTGCAAAATGTGCGGGTTTATTTAGATTTGGGAACCCAGGTCATCATTTTCCTGGGTTGTCCTGATGCCTTTTCAAATCTATCATCGTTTAATAACTTCTAAGAGGACACAAATGATGGATTGGAGCCCAATTTGGGCAACCATTGATAATTAGGTTTTCTAACAGTCCCAGGTATTTTGAAATTGTATTTTTATCAGTTTGCTTGGAGCACTTGGATTTTCTACCAGAATTGGTTGAAGACCCATTGCTTCTTCTTGGCGAAACCGACCTTGGCTTGGCCATGTTTGGTTTTGGCAAACTGCTTGGGACTTTGTTATGAATGACCTTTTTATGCTTTTGAAAAACAACCCGTTTTCTACTCCGATCATCCTTTTAATCATCATCCCGAGAACAATTTCTAGAGGACTTTCTAGTTAAAGACCTTCCTCTAAATTTGTTCTCTCCTCTTGGTGACTCAAAATGTACAAACATTCGATTAGGAGAATTCCTAGCTATATGACCACCAATACCACAATTGAAACAAATCTGTTTGTTATTGTTAAAATTTGTACTACATTGTTCAGATTTGTTTTCCATACCAACACCCCTGCTTTTCTCACATGAACAAGAACAAGTATTAGGTTGTGAGACAAGTGAGGGTGCATCAGATGGAGAAACTTGTGAAACTGGTGGTTTTTCATTATTATCATCACAAACATTAGAATTGCCAACCACATCATCAAACACTTTAAAACCATTCAAAACAGTATCAGAAGGTGTAAAAACATCACAAAAACATTGTCACTTGCAACATCAGAAAAATTATTGTCTTTATTTAAAACTAAAACTTCAGGTTCAGACTCAGTTTTATTTTCAGAAACAGATACTTCAACTTCGTGCTTTGACTGATTTAAGGATTGATCTGCAGGAGAAGTAGAAATGTTAGTACTTTCAACATTAATAAATCCTCCCGAAACAAAACCAGATGGCTTGCCATAAACCATGAATGGTTCATTGGCAATCTCTTCCTTGGACAAAGGTTGAAACTGATATGAATGGTTGAAAAGAGGAGGCACTTGACTATACCCTACCCCCTTTGACTGATTTCGTTTAAATTGCATGCAGTGGTCTATCATATTGGCAACTACCTCACTTGATACATCATGTTTTCGAAAATCAAAATCAGCAGTTTCAAATTTGCCCTTTAATGTTTCAATTTCAGCCACTAACTCAACATTCTGTTTCTTTATGTAGTCATAATTTTCACATTTATTACTATAGTCTTCCTGAAGTCTCCTAAAGTCCTTTATTTTAGATTCTAACTGGGCCTTAAGAGGTTTTTTTCTTTTCTAAGTTGGTAACCTTCATACCTCAGGTCCTCTACTTCCCTTTTGAGCAAGTCATTATGTTCACGAAGAATTGTAAGGTTCTCTACTTCTTTACATAGTGTCTCAATTTCCTCATGGAGAATTTTAACATAATCAATACAAGCTTGAGAGAATGAGGGTAGACTTACCTCGTTTTTATGTGGTTCATGAGTAGAGGATACCATCAACGCAAACTGCAGCTCCATCATTTGATCTTGAGCTGCAACAATCTCCGCGGGAGCATCATCACCAACCTGTGCCAAATGAGAATTTTCAGGTCCTGATATGTTCAGGGGCTGAATCTAATCCTCTGAGTCGAACGATTGTGCACCATGGCCTTCTCGCTATTGACCTGAGCACCGCTTCGATTGTTCCCAACTGCAACCATTGTCCGGTCATTATTCAATCTTCTATCCGGCTGTGGACACTCATGAGCAAAATGCCCTGGCTTGTGGCAGTTAAAACAATGCAGATTTCCCTTGCTGAACCCTACCTTTTTGTCAGCATTCATACCCCAGTTGTTCTTTCTGGTCTTCTTGGCAAATTGTTTCGCCCTGAAAACTGCCATGGCGATTTGCCATGTTATATCCATTTCTTCTACGTCTTCAGGGTGAATTTGATCGAGATCAGCAAATGACAATTGGGGCGAAAGATCTCCAGCTACAAGTGCATTGTAGCAGTTAACAAGCCCTGTAGCAAGAGCAATATTTTCATCACCCTCCTTTCCATTTGATGAGGAAGCCACATTGGAGGGAGAAGCAACTTGAGTAGCCACGAATGATTGGTTCTTAGAGAAAGACATGGTTGATGCAACAGGAAGATAAGAAGCTGATGGAGTGGAAAAAGACTGAATCTGAGCTTGTTGAGCAGCAAAGGGTTGACCTGCAGAAGAAAAGGTGAGAGATGAAAGAGAATTATTAGAAGAGATCCCAAGGTTTGTAACTGGGTATGAATTCACATGATTTATCTCCCGCTGTTTGTCATCAATATCACAGGCCTTGATGACTGACATCACTTCAGCAAGAGAGAGCCGGCTTAGATCCTTAGTTTTCTTTATAACAGCTACATTCATGTCCCATGACTTTGGGAGAGCATTCAGTAGCTTCTTGTTTATTTCAGATTTGGTGTAAAAGATCCCAGCTACAGTCATTTCAGTGGTAAGAGTTGTGAATCGCTACAGCTGTGCTTCAAGAGTTTCTCCAGGAACGTAGTTGAACATGTTGAATCGTTGTCGCAGCATATCTTGGCGAATCTCCTTCATGTCTTCATTCCCTTCACAAACTTCGATTAGGGCTTCCCACAAAGCCTTAGCAGAAGTGTACTCCCTAAAACCTTGAGCTATGTCTAGAGATAGGGCCATAGTTAGAGTGGCCAAATCCCTTTCTTGCTCTTCAACCTTCTCAAAGTCTTCATCTGTGTAATTCTCAATCTTCTTGTCAACCACTTTCCCTGCAACAATGGTGGTTATTCTAACAGGATCTTTTATGATGCTTCTCCAAATTTTGAAGTCCTTCATCTTGATGTACTTCTCAATCCTGTACTTCCATTCAGTGAAACCTTCAGCGGACAGCAGTCTTGGAATTCGAGTGGTTGTGCCCATTACAGAATCCAGCTCGTGGTGGTGTGTTTGACTTTTTGAATCCAATAATACTAAATAGAAATTAAATTATTAAAAAAATAAATTAAGTTTCCGGTCAGACAAAAGTTCATGGTTAAAGGAGAGTTTGCGGCCGTAAAATCTGTTCACGGTCGAAGAAAGTTTGCGGCCGTAAACTCTATTCACGGTCGGGAGTTTATGGTCGTAAAGTGTTTGCGGTCTCAATTTACGGTTTAGGAGTCCAAGTTTCCGGTTGTTGAAGAATCCTTATACACGGCCTAAGAACCAAGTTTACGGTTCAAGAACTGAGTTGAGATTGCGGCCGTAATCTCTGTTTACGGCCGTAAGCTATGGCCGTAATCTCCCAGAAATTTGAGAAAAATGTAGTTTTTGAATTAAGCTTGAAACCCTTTCGCAGCAAACACCAACTTCAGTCGTAAACAATGAAGAATACAATAAAAAAATTCGATTGTAGGATGCTTTGACACTGGTTTTTCTCTAATACCAATTGTACAGTCCTGAAACGGATCTTACCAGTGATCAGACAACAAAAACAATCAATACTAATAGAGAAAAAGTAGAAACAAGAATGAAAACAAGCTTGCACACGCTTCTATTAAGAAAAACGTCTGGTACAACTTGTGGAATAGCAGCCGTGAACTCTGTGGCATCAACAACCACTAAATGACCTAGCACACCTCTATATATACAACTTGTGGAATAGCAGCCGTAAACTCTGTAGCATCATCAACGGCCGTAAACTCATAGATGACCGTAAACTACACAAAAGCTACCAAAACCTGCATATTGACTCAAAAGAACCTATTACATTGAAAGCCTAGACCAAACCATTAATTAGACCCTTTAGGAGGTAACCCAGTCTGTGGAGCTGTGGATCCATTACATGTTGTTATTATGTGTGTTATTTGTTATGTATCGGTATTTTTGGGGAACTCACTAAGCTCCGGGCTTACAGTTTTGGATTTTGTTTCAGGTACTTCGGATGATCGTGGGAAGGCGAAGGCTTGATCGTGCACCTCCTCACATTTTAAGATTTTGATTTTTGGGATACTATGATATGAAACTATTTTGAAAACATTTTGTAATAAGTAATGGTTTTTAGATGATTGAAAATTTTTTAAATTTTTATGAATTTTATGGATGTTACAGGCAATAGACGAGAAAATTGAATCTCTAGACCGACACAAGTAGAAAAGGTATCTAGACGCGTACAAAAGTTATCATCAGATCCACATGCATAAAGGAGACAAAGAGAATATGACCTTTCACACAGACAGGGGTACATTTTTCTATACAAAAACCCCATTGAGTCTCAAAAATGTCAAAGTAATATACTAAAGGTTGGAAGGCAAATTCTTCGCATCTTAAATTGGTAGAAATAGTGTAGTATCTATCGATGACATGGTCATCAAGAGTAGGAATTATAATTCTTTCTTAAGTGATGTTAAAGAAACATTTGATAATTTAAGAGAAGTGCAAATGAAGTTGAACCCCAAGAAATGCCTATTCGGCACAGAGGAAGGCAAATGTTTAGTCCATATGATAACAAAAGAAGGAATAAAGGAAAATCATAAGAAATTTAATTCCATAGTGCAATTCCGATCACCCAGAACAGTCAAATTAGTGCTAGCACTAAATGACAAGCTAGTAGCGTTAGGTAGATTTTTAGCAAAGTCAGCTGAGAAAACACTACCTTTCTATAAAACACTAAAAATGTAATGGACAAAAAAGACTTCAAAAGAACAGAATAAGCTAATATAGCACTGAACAAACGCAAAACAACATTGGGAGAACTTCCAACACTAGCTTCACCTATCCTGGGGGAAACATTAACAATGTACTTATATACATCTAGGTTAGTGATAAGTGATGTACTAGTGGCGAACACAAATTCCAAGCAATTAATTATATATTCCCTAAGTTAAGTTCTACAAGGAGTAGAGATTAGGTATTCAAAGATGGAAAAGTTATCTTTATTCATTGTTAATACAACCAGGCGGTTGCGAAGATATTTTTTTGGCACACTCAATAGAATAATCAGACGCCTGGCCAAGTGGGCTTAGCACTAGGAGAGCATGAAATCGAATTTAGGCCACGAATAATTATAAAGGTGCAAGCCTTAGCAGACTTCTTAACATAAATCATAGGTAAAACAGAGGTAGGACTGGTCAATGAAAGTAGAAAGGAAAGCAAGCAAATGGAGGAGATAGACAAAGATGAATGGATCCTACACAAATGTAACATCCAAAAAATCAACCATAATTTTTTTGAAAATTAACATGCAAGTGTTACCATAAGGTTTTATATGTAACCTTCAATAAATCATAAAATTATCTTTTCATATTACATCAACATCGTTGTAGTAAAATGCAGAAGCTAAATCTTGTTTTGTAAACCATATCATAACATATAGTAAATAACCCAGATGCCAAGCCTCTCTGAGAAAGTCCAGATATTCCAATCATACCAACTCCTTGTCCTTCGAGTTCGGAGGACCTGCAACTAAAAACATAAAGTAGCAATTGTAAGCATAAGGCTTAGTGAGTAACCATAACACCCACCCATTATACATATCATTTGTGTTTCAAATAATCATACATACTTATAAAGCTATCATTTTTCCATGAACCTCATGCATTTGAAACCCCCATAAAAATTTGCAAACACCTCATGTATTTGAAACCTCCTATTTTAATGAATACCACTCAAAAGTCTCTTAATAATGATTAACAATTCAAAGGTTTAATAACTTATATAATATATTTAATAAACAATTAATTGATACTCTACTATAAAAAGATTAATCTTTTTGAGTAGACACACAAATACAAATCACATACAAAATTCACAAAGAAAACAAGTTTAAAGTTTTTTGTGTTGGTTTGAGGGCTTTGAACAATTTTTCGAGCCATGTTATTATGTTGAAGTTTTTAATTTGTAAGTTTGTTATATACTAACTCTTTTTTGTATTTTCTTGATTTAAGTATTCTTTTACGAATATCATTGTATGGTGTAGTTGAAATTTTAATGTAATTAGATTATATTCATGTTATCGATCATATGTTATGGAAGGTGATATATATAATATTTAATTAACTATTGTATACATGTTTGTATGTTCGTGTTGCTTTAAAACAATAATTAATTAAAAATCATGGATATTTCATATTATCCATGTAAGTTTTTTTTAAAATACAAATTGTTTATCTTATCACTTTATATTTTAGTATATGTTTAACATTTTAATTATAATAATAAGTGTTTTTAAAAGTTTCTTTCACTTACTAATAATAATAAGTGGTTTTAAAATTAATAAGAAATAATTATAAATAATAAAATCAAATTACATAGATATGTCATATTATCCATGCAAGTCTCTTTTGAGATGCATGTTTAATATTAAGTGTTTCTTAAAAGTCTTCTTTAACTTATTACTAATAATAAGTGGTTTAAAATTAATGAATAACAATTTTAAATGATAATAACATCAAATTATAAATTCCATTTAGCTATAGATAAATTGTATTTTAAATGAATATCATTACTGAAATTAGAAAATGATCGCATAAGTAAAAATATAATTAATCAATAATAACAATTGTTAAAAATAATACTAAATAGATAATTATATTTAATTTTATTAATGAAGAATGTGGGTTGATGTTAATGAATATTATTGTTCAAAATAATTGAGATTATATATATATATATATATATATATATATATATATATATATATATATATATATATATATATATATATATATATATATATATATATATATGCATTTATCTCAAAGTTAATGTCAATAACATAACCATTTTAAACGTATATTTTTCAATATTTTAACAATATATTTTTAATTTTCGTTGCGCAACGCTCGAGAATTCGTCTAGTATCACATAACTTCAAGTAATAAGTAACAAATTACTTACATACTATCACATAATGTATATGTATTTCATAACACATATTGTTGTTACCAACCCTACACCAACAGGATGATTCCCCTAAAGGTTCGGTCGCAAACACTACCAGACTGGGTTTGATCACTTCCCCAGAAGTTTATGTCACGATCATCCTCACTGGGACTGATGACTTCCCTCGAAGGGTCTGTCATGATCATCCAAACTAAGACTGATCATTTCCCCTAAAGGTGTGTCATGATCATCCAAATTTTGACCACTTCTCTCGAAGGGTCTTTTGATTATCCTAAATCTAACTTGATTCCCCAAGGGGCCGGTCTCTAGCTCATATACGCACAATACATAGTTTGTATAATAAGTAAGTTCATGAGAACTCACTTGAAGTTCTGATAAGGTAATCCATACACGAGTTAGGCAACACCGATACTATCACGAATCACTACACAATAATTGATCTTATTTTAATAATGAAGGTAATACATATATTTTATACTTCTTTATCGTGTCTAGGTCTATTTAAAAGTTAATCCAGGTGCAAAAGACTAATTTTCCCCTAACTAAGGCCCAAACCTAAACAATCTTGTATTACATGACGTAGGGTATGTTTTTAACATTAGAACATGGAAAAAAATCAGGTTTCATGGGTCCAAGACATTCACAAAACAAAACTCTTTCAATTTGCTACTTTTTGTACAAAAATCAAATAAAAACAAGTCGCTTTAGCTTCAACGAAACCAAAATAGTAAGGGAAGTCAAATACAATTACTTGGGAACTTAAGTATGGTCTTAAATAGATCTAAGGGCTCGAACATTATCAGGATTCACTCAATACTTAAAACTCGATAAACATATAAATATGGAACTACGAGAGCATTTTGAGATGACTAATTTTTTTTTCTTTCAGAAGTGTGATATTGTTTCTAAGTGTCAAAAGGACCTAGAAACATCCCTAACCATGGTTGGAACTTATCAAACCTGACAGAAAACATTTTTGGAATAAAATCCAGCTAAAAGAGAGCACATGAGCTTACAAGGCATTTTAAGGTGATTTCTGAGGTTCTAGTTGTCTACATTTGATCTTAAGTGTTAAAGTGTCTATGTAACAACTTTAGCAAGGGATATTAAGTTCCATAACTTTCATAACTCGGATAGAAACAAACCAAAACAATAAATCCCACTAAATAGGTTTTCACAACAGTTTGGAGGCTGTCGGAGGTGGCTCCGGCCACCTAGTGGCGGGGAAGCTCAAAGGGGGCTACTAGGTATTAAGTGAAGTTAAAACACACCAGAAAGGAGGTCAAGTTTTAGCTCTACAACTGGCTTTCCTCCTGAAACCCTAGAGGATGACTTCCAACTCCACAACTTTCTTTCTCGGGTTCTAAGGTTTAACGTGGGGAAGGAAAGACTTCTTAAGGACGAGAATATTTGTGAAAGAGGTAAGTATCATCTAGATTTCGATAATATCATGAAATTTTAGCTCAAAAAAGGAAAATGGAAAGCCACAAATCTGTGATGTAATAGAGGAGAAGAAGACACAATTTTTCGGACTTGACAGCTTTGGCCCCTGGGGTTTTACATGCTAATCAAAACTATCCAACAAAAATGTTCTTAGCCAAACTGATTTTCAAAAATTACCTAGTGGACCCTGAAATTAAATATTTTTACTTATTTAAAATAAAATGCTTTATTTTCACCATTTTTCTCATTATTACTACTATTATGATTATTATTATTTTATTTACTTATTTATTATTATTATTAATAGCAATACATACCGGTTGTCAAGACACGAGTGTTACAATTCCCCCTCACTTCTCTAGATTTGTTCATCGAAATCCGTCTTGGTTATAATGCCGAAAAATTTCCCAAAAGCGAATCCATAATGCTTTTCCCAAATTATTGACTAAACTGAAGAAACAAAAAAGGAGTCCCAAGACCACACAAAAATTATACATCGTCGCCATTTGCACCAAGCATCTGAAGTACGACCAATGCACCTAACGACAAGCCTCACTAAGACAAGAATCCAACAAATCGATATCTCGTAAAATCGAACCTTAAGGCCAAGATCAATCCTCAGGTATACATGTGTAGGTATATTACCTACATAAAGCATAAAGAAAAATTTGGACATGTGTATGTAATTTCACATTACATCAATAACAAATCTTGGAGGAAAATTTTCCCGCCATATAAAATGTTACTATAAAATATTACGTACACATATTAAGTGTTATATGTTATGAAAATTTATTATTTTCAATTACCCATACATAAGCGACATATGTGTAGGTATTTACAAACACATAACATGTATGGGTAATTTATTTATAAGTGAAGACCCTGATTTCTTATAGTGTATTTCTGACTTGCTTTTGAAGATTATAGTTAAAGTTGCTTGCATTTTGCTCTCTTGAAAATAATACTTGATTTTACTTTCAAGCTTAATAGTTTCTCATGAAGACTACCATTTGTACATCAAGTTGAGTTCTTGTTGGTGTCTTAAAGGTTCCACATTCTTAATCAACTATCAACCCTATTCTTGAGGGTCTAAAGAACAAAAAAAAGTTATTATTTCTTCATATCTTCTATGGTTGGTGTTTTATCTTTCGATTACTTACAAGATAATCCTTGGTGGGTTGTAACTAGTTCATAATTGTTCAAAATATTTAAGTCTTCCATTGCTAAAATATCATGTTTTTGAAACTATTTTTGAACTAAAACCTAACAATTGGTATCAGAGCAACCTTGCAAGTTTGGTTAGATTTTATCATTTTTGGAAATCTTAGTTTTTAGAGAATATGGATAACTTGTTTATATATAAAAATGAGTGTGTGTGTGTGTGTGTATATATATATATATATATATATATATATATATATATATATATATATATATATATATATCTTTGACAATTTTTATAATTGTTATTTTTTGTGATAAAAGTTTTGCTGCATTTATTGTCACTTAAAGTTGTCTTATAAAAACAAATGTTTTTTTTATGTTTATATGTATTTTGGAGTTCATAAACAAACCATGGACCATTTGTGTTGTTATTTTATGCAGACTTGTTAATATGGTTTTCAATATTCTTTTATTCATAAAGTATGTAATAATACATAACGAGTTTTTCATCTTTGTTATTTTATGTCATATATTAGTTTTAGACTAGATTTATTCTATGTAAAATATAACAAGATAAAGATGGACCATATTGCAGATCCAAGATGATGCCTACGGTTTTACAAGGTTTTTATAAAACGTCATAACTTTTATAAAAATCTTATAAAATGGCCACAAAGGTGCTTGTCTAAGCAAGTGGGAGCATGGAGTCAACTTGAAGTTCAACATTAAGATCATTTGGTCCTTTTTTTACCTTTAGGAAAAGACTTGTCACGCTTGTCTTGGCTCACAAAAGTGTTAACTAGATCATGGCTTATTTATATTAAATAGATGTCCGTGTTGTTTATTTTTCAAGTGATTATTTTGTGTGGTTGATAATATAGCTTTTCACAAACTCAAACTATTTTTTGGACAAAATAAACATCACATGAAGTTTGGTTTTCAAAATTTAAAATGTGAACCTAAGATGTAACAAGTTATAACTTTAAAATAAAAATCGGTTTTATTAAAACACTAATAACGTCAAATTTTGAAATTGTAAACATATGAATATACAATGGTGATTTTATAACTTATCCAAACTTCAAAGTATAATAATAAAATGAAGTTTTATTAAGTAAAATAAAATGTTCATAGGGCTCAAACTCAAACTTAATATTGGATATTAATTTTAAAATTGAATCGGATCCAAATATAAAAACCGGGTTTTGTATATGAATCTTAAAAGTGATTTTTGTTTTCAAAAAATTGATACCATGATCAATTGGATGCATGCAATTTTCATGATATAAGATTTTTAAAATAGAATAATAAAACATACAAATCCTTTTTTCAAAAGGCAAGTCTATGTCATCTAACTTTAGAAACATTTGCACACTGTTTGTATAATGCTTCTAGGATAAAGATACCTAACCATTTGTGTTATCTTTTGGTCGCCAAAGTATTTTTGTGATTTCTATAACCAAGTTATAGGGAAATTATTCAGTTGGGAACGCCCAACGTACTTGGCTGGTTTGTTGACTTTGACCTTTTGACCAAGGTGGACCTAAGACTATTTATTTTAGGTCTTCTGGGATTATTAACTAAGCTTAGGTCACCAATTTCATGTAGGTGATCGGTAGAGTTGGTGTTGGAGTTGTACTCATTGTTTTGTACTTTTCTGCTACTCGTCAGACTAAAAGGTGAATTTTCCTCATTGTACCCGTGGGTCGAAGGCTCCAATGCCGGTCCACTAGATTATGTACCCTGGTTATAGGATAGAGATATGCTACTACATGGTTGATTAGTAGATTTGTATGACTATCTGTATTTTCTGGTTATGTGTTTATGTATACATGTTACATATGTCGACATATTGTGGTTGGATTGAGGTGGTTCTGCATTTTGTTGAAGGCCAAGACACCCGGGGTGGTCTGGATAGGCTGTAGGCCCTGTGAGGTTGTCCAGTCAGGCCGAAGGCCCATTGAGCGGTCCAGATAGGTTGTAGGCCCTACGAAGCTGTCCATTCAAGTTGAAGGCTCATGTTTGTACGCTTTTGTTTGTTATGTTGTGGTGGTACTTTGGGGGAACTCACTAATCTTCGGCTTACAATTTCAGTTTATTGTTTTAGGTACTTCAGATGATCGTGGGAAGGAGAAGGTGTGATCGTGCACATCTTCCAGTTTATATGATATTGGATTTTGGGATACTTTAATTATTATCTACACTTTTGAAACAATGGTTTTGTAAACACCTTATGATTAATGGGTTGTTTTTTAAAATTTTAAATTTCTATGATTTTTGGGATGTTACGTGTTCTCAAGATGAAAATTTATCTAGATTAATTGAAAATATTGGGCTTTGCATACCCCAAGACTTAGCCAAAGACTTAATTCTGAACCCTTTGCCAAAGTCTTATGATACTTTCATCATGATTTATAACATGCATGGGTGGAAGAAGCCTATCTATAAGTTGCATTTGATGCTCAAAACTATAGAGAAAAATATTCCAAGGAAACCCCCATAAGTGCTCATGATTCGTGAAGGACAAGTCAAGAAGAAGAAGCAAGGTAAGAACTTCAAAGGGAAGCCATAAGCTGGAAAGGGAAAAAGGAAGGAAGATCCCCCAAACCCACCACTAAATAAGACGGAGAAGGTCGCCAAATATGACACATTTTTTGAGTGTGGAGTTGTTGGGCACTAGAAAAGGAATTGTCCTAAGTTTCTTGTGGGGTTGAAAGAAAAAAAGTTCGGGGAAGGCACTTCAGGTATATCTATTTTCATGATTGAAATTAGATTATTTATTTTTTCATCTAACACTTGGGTATTTGATATTGGTTGTAGAACTCATATATGTAATTTGTTGCATGGGTTTAAAAAAGTAAGGAGTTGAAAGCATGTAAGATGGTATTACATGTTGGCAATGGAACACGAGTTACGGTCTAATAAATATGACATTTTGATTTATGTTTACCATCTAGTCTGCATTTGACATTACACAATGTGTGTTTGATTACTTATATCACTAGAAATATTGTTTTAGTTTCCTTTTTGAGAAAATTTGGATTTAATTTTCAATTTGTTAATAATAATATTCATTCATTCTTGAATGGAATATTTTATTTTCAGGCGGACTAGCAAATGAAATTTATGAATTGCACCTAGATGAGAGCTCAAACAACAAGTCCCTTTATCATGTTAACACGCACAATTCGCAGAATTAGAAGCTTTTGCACAATTTGCTTCTGATCTCGATAAAGCTACTCAGAATCAATTGGCAAGAGGCCTTTATTTGGTCCTTATTAGGTTCAACCTTAATATTTTTATTAATTTTATACAAAAATTTTCTATCTTTATTTTTTACATCTAGCTCAAACAACAAGTCCCTTTATCATGTTAACACCAAAAGGCTCAAACAAGATTTGAACCAAATATATTATGGCATTGTTGCATTGGTCACATTAAGAAGAAACGCATATCGAATTTGAAATAATGTCTAATCTTTATTGTTGCAAGTTCATATTTTGTAATCTAATAAAAAAGATAAGAGCAACATCATCTCCGTTGGAAGGAGCGGAAAATATATTTTATTCATTTGTAATTACAATTGTATGGATATTTACAATCAAAATATATTAGAGAAAAAATCAATTACGGTCGTGTTGAATACAAGATCTCTTTTTTTTATTCGATTTTAATCATTTATAAATATAACATTATCAATATAAACATGTCAAATGAATTTTAGAATAATCATTGATGAATATAACTACGTAAATCTACGAATCGAACTTTGGCATATTCATTTATGAATACTAGAGTGATTTAGTTATAAACATGATTTGAGTTTCAATTGAAAAAAAAGGAGACAATGGATTCTTATATTTTACATGAGAGTTCATTCAATTTAATTGTTTTATATAGACGAAAGAATGTAAAATTCCTACTGCCTCTTACAAAAATAATTGGTATATAATATATATATATATATATATATATATATATATATATATATATATATATATATATATAAGGTACGTTTAAATATGGATTGACATCTATTGTGTGGACGTGTGAATAGTGCTATTCTGTGAGAATGACAAAGAAAATATGTTGTTTGATAATATGAATACATTGAATTATACATAATTATTGTCATTATCATACATTCTCACTATTTAAATCGTCTATGAGGTTATTATAGACTTTTTATTATTATTTTCATTCTTTCATAATGCTTATTGAGTCGTATTTTGTAAGAATGAAAATGAGTGAAAAACGATACGTCAGAACAAAAATGAATACGAATTAGTGAGAATATATGAAAATGATGATAGTTGTGTAAGGTTGAACATATTCACATTACTAAACAATCTATTCTCTTAGTAATTCTCATAGAATAGCACTGTCCACTATCGTTTTTCACAATAGTTGTCTATCCATATATATATATATATATATATATATATATATATATATATATATATATATATATATATATATATGATCGGGTGATGACTTTTTTTAAAGTGAGAACTCATGAGGACATCTTAAAAATGTTGAAAAAAAATCTAAAAAAAATACACATCATAAATTCGAGCATAGTACTACATCGGAGAGAAAAAATTTGGAAAAAAAATTGGATTATTAAAATTGAAGCATGTATCATTTTTATGATCCATGATTCAATTTAATGATGAAAAAAAATCAATTTTTTTTTTCTCTCGGATATAATACTATGATCGCTTTTATGATTTGTATTTTTTTTTTTTACATTTTTTTCAATTTTTTTAAGGTGTTATCACGAGTCCTCACCGCAAAGAGAGTCATCACCGAAACCGGGACCTTATATATATATATATATATATATATATATATATATATATATATATATATATATATATAGAGAGAGAGAGAGAGAGAGAGAGAGAGAAAGAAAGAGAGAGGAATGATCATTTGAGAACTTAAGGTTTCCCGAGAGCCCGATAACTTAAGGTGGAATGTTAGATCAAAAAATTTAATGGTTAGATTAAAAATGGCATAATTGTAATTATCACTAATTTGAATGGAATGTTAGACTTTTTCAAAAAGATCACAAGGACAAAATCGACATTAAATATATCAATCACAATAATTTATTTAACTAATTGTATTTAGTTTAACATTGAAGAAACCTTCTCTCTCTAAAACACGTTTATTTTCATCTTTCTCTCTCATGTGTTATTCACACGTCTCCAGATCTCATCTCTATTGATCGTCTTCATCTTCTCTCAATCGACTAGCTCTACCTTCGTCAACGATCATCAACGGCTACCAATCACCTATCCTTGATCGATCGATCCATTTGATCGGAAGAGAACAAAGAATAAAGAGATGGTTATTTCAAATCAAAGACGACTTTAATTCCGTCATCGCCATCAGTTTTCACCACATTCACCACCGATTTTTGCCAATCACCAAAACAACAAGAAACATAATGCGAAGAAGATGATGATTCCAATTCGAATGTTAATTCATCGGAAGACGGCGATGTCGATGGTGGTGTTGGTGGTTTCTAGACCTTTGGAGATATGGTGAAGACTTTAACGACCAAATATATATCAGTCTTCGAAACATACCATCATGATCTGAAGGAATTCAGGACGAGTTTGAGGAAAGAGTTTGATTTGTTTCGTGAAGTGGCGAGCCGTGCTGTGAAGGAATTACCATCTTCCATTGACGTTGGTACGCCGGAGATAGACGGGGTACTGAAATCAACGGCGAATATCATCGCACAAGGTAAGGAAGCTCTTCTTGCAGCTATTATTGTAACAGTTAATTGTGATGAAATTATTAATAATCTTGGTGTGAATTTCTTTTAGGTGGTTGAACGATTGGGTAGAACTGCAATAAAGGATGATAAAATTCCCGTAGGATTGATTCTATCATGTGAAGAAGATTATGCACATTGTTTTCCTTTCTTAGAAAAAGGTAATTTTATATTTAGTTATATTAAATTTATTTTCTTCATCAAAATATATAAAGTTATGTTGAACCTTTCTATATCCTACATTTATGTAGTAGCAGCAGTTTATAGTCCAGAGCTTCTACTCAATGGAATTGCTACCTAAAGATTGGAATACGAAAGGTTAGCTCTTGATTGATTTGGTATGATGGATTTAGAAATGAATGGAATCTATTCATTACATTATTCATGAAGCATTATTGAATGAAGAATATTGGGTTAGTTTTTCTTTTCTTATAGTCATTACATTATATCCTCTCTTTATTTTAGTTAATTTTCTGAAAATGCTTTTTCACATGTCAGATGGCAGCATGGTTGTGTGCAGAAGCTCAGTGGGAAGACTCATCCAACAGAAAGTCAGTGATTTCTTGGAAAGTTAGCATTTGATATGTTTCTTTTCTTATTCCTTTCTAAATGCTTATGTTATAGATCTTGACATGTCGAATCTGAAAATGATTCTTTGATAGCATAGAAAGTAATGATTGATTATGAAGAATACAAAGTGTATAAGTCACATATGATCAAAACTCACCAACTGAAATACTACAAAAATAGTTAATTCAAATTTGAATGCCACATCTTACTTACTATTTGGTCTTTAAACTTGCATATGAGATGCTTCTTTTGTTTAAATCATTAATGGTTTCTTTCTCTTTGTGCAGGAGTACAAAGCTTTGAAGAAAAGATTTTCAGGACAGGATAGTAACTTGTTGCAGTGCTCATGTCTTGTTGCTGTAAGCCTTTTGAAAATCCACTTTAAACTTCTTTTTTCTAAATTAATGACTATTTGGCCCAGAACCAAACCAAATGTTTGACCGAACAACATCTAATCTATTTCCTATTGATTTTTTCTTTGATTCACTTAATTTTTGTATAATACAATCTCTACAACACCCTAATATGATTTCCTACCATACTTGGGCAGCTAATAAAATGACTAGCCTAGGCCCATCAACGAAAACCTAATTTTTTAATATATATATATATATATATATATATATATATATATATATATATATATATATATATATATATATATATTCCTTTTGCAAAATTAGAACATAATTTTAGTCAAAGAAATTATATTTCTATCTTATGATATCACAAAATACATGAAGAAAACAAGTTTGGAATTCATATTGATGCATTTGGTATTTTATACCATGCCCTTCATCAAATCAAAACATAAATTTACTATGCCTCTAGAATGGATAAATAGACAACGTCTTGTGTTTGTTTATTTGTTCATCATGTTTTTATTTCTACAAATTAAAATCTCAAACAAAAAGGAATAAATTCAAATGGCTTTTCACCAACAAATCAATCCCTAATGATCATTTCTGATTTCATCATCAAATTTCTTCTTCAACTCTGGGTGTTTCTCAACGTATTCATTTGGTATCGTGGTGCTAAGTTTTTTTTCCAGTTACAATCATCACATCACAAATTGGCAGAAATCTACAAATAAATCCTTGATAATGATCTCTAGAGGTCAAAGTCAAATATTTTAATAATTTAGTGGGAAGCAGGACTATAAGTGTGTAGTGATTCACATGTAAATCATATATGAATTACATTTGATTCGCATGTAAATATCATGTAATTAACATATGAATCACATGTAATTCACATGTATATCACAAGTGAATAACATATGAATTACTTGTGATTCACATGTAGATATCATTTAATTCACATATGAATCACATGTAATTCACATGTAAATCACAAATGAATTACATCTGATTCACATGTAAATCTCATGTAATTCACTTATAAATCACATGTAAATCATAAGTGAATCACATATGATTCACATGTAAATATCATGTAATTTACATATGAATCACATGTAAATCACAAGTAAATCACATATGAATTACATGTGATTTACATGCAAATCACATGTAATTCACATGTAAATCACAAGTGAATTACATATGAATTACATGTGATTCACATGTAATTTATATGTGATGTAAATCACAAGTGAATCACATATGAATTACATGTGATTCACATGTAAATAACATGTAATTCACATATGATTCACATTTTAATCACATGTAATTCACATATGATTCACTGGTGATTCACATGTAAATATGAATTACATGTGATTCACGTGTAAATCACAAGTGAATCACATATGAATTACATGTGATTCACATGCAAATAACATGTAATTCACATATGAATTACATATGATTCACATGTAATTCACATATGAATAATTTGTGATTCATATGTAAATTACAAGTGAATTACCTATGAATTATATGTGATTCACAAGTTAATCACATATGAATTATATGTAATTCACATGTAACTCACATGTAATTCACATATTAATCACATGTAATTCACATGTAAATCACAAGTGAATCACATATCAATTACATGTGATTCACATGTAAATCACAAGTGAATCACATATAAATTACGTCTATATGCACACATGCATTTTGTGTAAGTGTCCTTTGTTAATTATTTTTTAAAATTTTCTAATGAATTTCACATTTAAATCTTAAAAGATACAATCACATGTGAATATCACATTATATAATCACATGTAAATCTTACATGATATATACATGTGCATGTTCTAGCATTAATCAATTTTTTTTTTATTTTCTTGTAGATTTTTAAGAATTTTTGGAAAATATTGAAGAGGTGAAAAGTGATAAATTAAAGAAAATATGGAAATCTTGATATGAAGAAATGATAACACTATGAATCTTTGTAGTTCCTTTATATTATATTTTATATCGAATAAATACTTGTATTATGTTTATAGATTGATTAATAAAAATGAGATTTTTTATAATTTACTTATGAATATTATAGTATAAGAAATATACATATATGCATTTGAAAAAATATGCATATATGCACCTAAAACGTTGATTTTTTTTGTTAAAAAATGCAGTTTTGAAAAAAAATTGTACTTTTTTATAAAAATCGCAGTTTTTTTTTTTTTTGAAAAAAATACAGTTTTTCTGAAAAAAAAAATGCATTTTTTCTGAAAAAAAAATGCAGTTTTTTGAAAAAAGAATACAGTTTTTTTCTAGAAAAAATGCAGTTTTTTTTTAAATGCATTTTTTTGCAGCTTCTTAAAAAATATTTTTCTTCATTTTTTTTTGAAAAATTCATGTTTTTTGAAAAAAAAAACTTAAAAAATATCCAGTTTTTAAAAAATCGAAAATTATTTTTTTTAAAAAAAAAATCCGAAAATTTTGAGTTATTTTGTTAATTTTTAGACATTTATATTAATATATTAAATAACACAAAACAATTAAACATTAAATGAGATTGGTAAGATGACGATCATGTCCTTAACGGATTACTTTTGATCCAACGCTCCACTTTGTACATATTATTATGGAGTTTTAAATATTTAATTTTGCTCCACAAACTATGTACAAGAATACATTATCAGTTACCTATAAGTTTTCATATTCAAATTTAATATAGAAAACTATAGTGAAATATTGAAATTGTTCATTAAAAACACAATAAACTTCTTCCCATAACACATCAAAAGGAACCATACAAGTATACATATGGTAGGTGTCAAAAAAAATTATGAAGTCTACTAGAGGTTTAATATAAACAACACATTTATAGATGTTGGGGATAAATTATGATATCAGAAATAATATGAGCTCAAAAGCAATAGAAAGAAGCTAACAATGAAAAAAATTGTGTTTTTTAATCAAAATAAAGTCAATTCTGATGGTTATATACCTAATATTACATACAAGACAACCACATATTCACTTTTTTCCTATATATATATATATATATATATATATATATATATATATATATATATATATATATATATATATATATATATATATATATAAAATGGTTTTCATTGTAAAACTTAACATAAGACTAAATATATGTAAATGGTTTACATATATTATGACAATTTTTTTTTCAAAAAGATCAGAAATCTTATTATTTTAAGACGAAAAAAATAGTTTTAATTTTGATGAACATGAACCCCAATTATACACATGATAACTGGAAAAAATTAAATTTTTATTTTACCTCGTATTGTTCCACGGCGGACGATCACAGACAATCCCTCTATCACACCTCATGTGCGTGGTCCACAAGATGCATGTGCAGCGCCTTCGAAGCCTCTTCTTCCATTATTTTATAACATAATTCTAAAACTCAACTTATAAGTAACCTACAGCCCTAAGTAATCAGCAGGAGTTAACAATACCATTTAGACTAAATTACATTTTTGATGCCTGTGGTTGACATATTTCTGCACTTTTGGTCCTAGTTTATAAAATAGGATACGAATGGTTACTATGGTTGGTAAATACTGCATTTATTGTCCCTACCGTCATTTACCATCTAATTTTTTAGACTAAATATATGAGAGTACTTCTACGAAAAATGTCAATTCGTTGTTCCTTGTGGTTTGTAAAATTTCATGAATAGTTCTCCTGCCATTCAATTTAACTTTTCAGCTGTTAGATTTTTATGAAAAGACTATTTTACAATCGTATTAAATGTGCAATATACTACAAACCTTAAGGATCATTTGTATAATTTTGTATTATTTATAGTTTTTTTAATATTTTTATTTATTTTGATTCAAATAAATGAAAAAAATTCAATTTAAAATATTGTAAGAACCTTTTTCTTTTTGTAAGGTGTGACATTTTTTTTATTCTTTGTTTCAGTCTATTATCAAATTGAAAACTATTATCTTGAATTTAACTATGGATATCTTATATAGAAATAAGATTTAATTTTCAAGTTACATTTTAAATATATTAGCTTGTTTTTTCTATTTTAATAAATATAAATAAAAAAAATATCACACGTTGAAACATTTATTCTCAACAGAAAAATTATTTTATTTTTTAATTTTAATTTGTTGTAACATATATAAAAAAAACCACTAAAGAAAGAAAAAAAATTGGACCAAAATTACAAATATATATATATATATATATATATATATATATATATATATATATATATATATATATATATATATATATATATATATATATATATATATATATATATATATATATATATATAATACTTTTATTTACATGAATCAAAATTATAAAAATTACAAAATCCAGAAATTACCAAAATAGAAAACCAAAACAACTCAAACACCAAAGTTGTAATATATTTTAATATATTCATATATTTTACATTTTTTGAAAAAAATACAAAAACAATATCAAATTGATGAAAAATAAAATGAAACAACAAAAAAATAAAAAAAATAAAACAATTTTTTTTAAAAAAAATACGGAAAATTTTTAAAAAATACGAAAAAACCGAAAAAAAAAAATGAAAAATGAAAAATGTAAAATGTACTAATATATATATATATATATATATATATATATATATATATATATATATATATATATATATATATAAACCGGTGTCAAGTTATATATAGGCTAATCGAAATCCTTTTAACTCAAAAACGAATAAAATTTCAAAATAAATGAACTTGAAAACTCAACTATATATGTGTTTTGTGCTTAATTGCTTAATTATGTGGTCTGATTAATTAAGAATAAAAATAAGCATCAAAATTTAAGTGAAAAATAAACTTAATATCTTTGGATAATGTTGTAGTAGTTGAAACGAGGTTTTCGAATATATATAGAACGCCCAAATCTGACTTCGTATGAGGAAGTTATTATTTATCGAAGTTTCGACTTAGCGGTATGCAGCCTGAAATACTCGAATTGAGATCGAGCGGTTTTTAGCCGAAGCAATCTAAATGAGAATCGAAGATCTCATTGTTGGTATCGAAGCGATAAAAAGTTAGGCGAGAACGGACGTCAAACGAAGAAGTTATGAATTTATAACGAAAGTTTTTCTGTCGCGGCCTATTAAAACTAAATAATAAAAATAAATTCAAAATTAGCCGACGGAGGCTAAACAAAAGTTGTAGAGCGTAGTCTCACCTTTCCGTGGATATAAAGAACGTCGAAAACGGAGTTCGTATGAAGAAGATATGAATTTTCGAAGTTTATTAATTAATTTGTATTTATTTTTAAATCAAAATTCGGAAGCCTTATCCGAAGGCGAGTCATCGATCTGATCCGAGGTACGCGCCGCGTACTCGAGTACGCCCCGTGTACTCCGAAGGTGTCGACATCGCAACAAGTGGCTTCGGATACGTAAGCGATGACGTTTCTCGGACCAGTACGCCCCGCGTACGTGTGAGGCTCAGCCCCTATAAAAGGAATCCGAAGGCAGCCGATAGTTTTGTTCATTTCTTCTCTTCTCTCTCCCGTTTTGCATCGTTTTGCGTGCCAGAAATACCCCGAAGCCCCGGTATCATACTCTAGCCCCGAGGCAAGTCCCGAGATCCCGAAGATCCCGAGAAGTGCGGTTCCCGAGTCGAAGCTCTGCCCGCGAGAAGTTCGATTTTGTAGAGATCTTCCAGATCTGTTGAGGATTACTACTTCTGCAAGTCACAGTGCTGTCCGATCGTCTTCTGATCAAGTGAGTGTATACTACCTTTCATAAACACGATAATAATACAAGTATGGTTCGAATGTATTAAGTAAATGGTGGTTTATATGTGTAAAGGTGCAATTACTTTCTTCTAACAAGTAACTATGAAGTATTATATGCGATATACTTGTTATGTGTATATTTTGTGATTGTATGTGTGAATGGATATTCACTTTATTCCATCTCATAGATCTGAATTGCTTTCTATGAAATACGTGATATGTGGTATGCCTCATCTGTTATGTGGAATATATATTGAATGAAAATGATATACAGGTTTTTAACTATGTATGAAAATATATATATATATATATATATATATATATATATATATATATATATATATATATTATCTACTAATATGTTGGGTAGAACATGGGTAGATAGTTGGTGTGTAATAAACAGATGAGAGGCCTCGATGTTGTTGTTGTTGTTGATCTAGTTATTCAGCGGAGTATGGTTAACGACCACGGACTCTTTCTAGACAGTCCAGTGGAACGCTAGCAGGTTCATAACCTGTAGGTGTTGTGAACGATGTGTTCACCGGTGTACTCTATCCCCCTCATGGTTGCCTTTAGGATATTTATTGTTGAGGAAACCCCTTCGCAGTGATGTCCGTCCCGATGAAAATCCTAGATTAGGTCCCTTGAGATAGATGTTATTTTAGGGACGTAAAGTGAGGATAACGGGAATGGGTAATCGGGATAGTGATTGGTTGGTGAAATTAAATATAACTTATTTATTGTGGGTTGAAAACCCTATATGCTCACCAGGCTCCCAAGCCTGACCCACTCGGTTTTATTTGTATTACAGGTAGTGGCGCGAGGGCATAAGATGGTTGGATCATCTTGTGGTTTTGTTTACAAGTCTGTATATGTATATATTTGTTGAATGACTTGTAATGTTATCGTTTATGCTTTATGGTCTGTATCGGAACATGACATCCCGAGTTTTGATTATATAATGAAAATGCATCTCATGATGAAATGCTTTGATAAATATTATTTTATCATGTTTTGTTTTGGGAACAAATTCCGCAACTCTTTCAAATCAAAAAGGATTTACTCTGAAATTATTTAAAAGCATAAATGAAAATCGGTCTTTTCTGGCCGAGATTTTGGGGATGTCACAGTTGGTATCAGAGCATTAGTTTAAGCGAACTAGGAATTTGTAGGATTTCTAGACTTAAACTTAGAATGCTAAGTGGAATTTTAAGATGTGTGTCTGTTGGATTTTAGACACGAGCACTAGTTTATTTTAGGAGAGTTGCCTAAAATGCTTTATGTGCTAAATGTTATATGTTGCCATATACGATATTATTTGTTCGGATCTACGGTCTGTTGCCGACCGGATCTGGAAACCTTATGTGTGTAGGATTCTAAGCGTGCGTCTACGTTATTAGAACTAGCATGTAAACGTTTCGGAGTAATAAGGATAATTTGAATATCTATCGTGAATGAGGATCTAATTTCACCTTATTCGGTGTGTAGATCAAAAATGGTGAGAACGAGGAGTGGCGTTGGAAACGCGGATGAAAACAGGAATCAACCGCCAGTGATTGAGCAAATCCCTGTTGTAGCAGCAGCACCAGAACCCATAACAATGGCTGCGGTGCAAGCCATGATTCGGGCTATGCTAGCTGAACAAAGGGAGGAGATGCGACAAATGTTGCATAATAATAGGGATGAACCTATCATACCTATTGAGGAACCTGAATTGATTCCCGAGCAATCGGAGGAAGGGAACAATAGTCGCATGATGAGTCAAGTTGGGACTCAAGGGGAATGAAGGAACGATCCAGAAAGGAGAAACAACAAGGATGGGCGAATGTACAAGAACTTCTTGGGCGCCAAGCCGCCAAGTCTTTCTGGGAGCCCAAAGCCTGTCGAGATAATGGATTGGATCTCCGAGATGGAGATGGTATTTGAAAGTTGCGACTGTAGCAACAAACAGAAGACCGTCTTTGCGGTTAGACAACTGAAGACTGGAGTCTTGAGTTGGTGGAAGTTGTTGGCAAATACTATGCCACGAGGAGAAGCCCTGAAAATGTCATGGGAGGAGTTCTTGGAACAGTTAAGGGTGCAGTATTGTTCAGAGATAGATCTGATTGATCTGAACAATGAGTTTCAAAACTTAAAGAAGGGGAAGATGAGCATAGACGACTATGCTACTGCATTCACTGAGAAAATGAAGTTGTTTCCGTACCTTGTGCCAACGGAACTCTCCAAGATAGAGAGGTTTGCTAATGGACTGCCTGCCGACTTTGGTCCGACAGTCAAGATGGCAACTACTCTGAAAACGGCTGTTCGTGCAGCTAAGAATGTGGAGGCCCAGCAGAAGGAAAAGGGTCTGGAAAGGATAGATGTTGGAGAAAAGAGGAAGTTCGATGGAACTTCAGGGTCCAACAAGAAAAACAAGTTCTCAAAGTCTGGTTCGAGGGGAAGTGGAGGTGAAGCGAAGTGGTGTGACAAATGTAAGAAGAAGCATCACGGAAGATGTGAGGTGGCGAACACATGCTACAAGTGTGGAAAGCCAGGGCACTATGCCAATGAATGTACCCTCACTAAGAAAGTTTGATATGGTTGTGGTGAGGAGGGACACATGTCGAGGGACTGCCCGAAGAAGAAGGAGGCAGCTAGACCCAACATTCCACCAAAGCCAAAGGCGAGAGCATTCCAGATGACACTGGAAGCTGCTAAAGATGAAGCTGATGTCGCTTCAGGTACCTTTCTCGTTAACGAATTGCCTGCCCAAATTTTATTTGATTCTGGAGCCAACTACTCCTTTATATCGCATGAATTTGGTAGAAAGCTAGCTTTGCCTGTTGTTAGACTAGATGATGCCTTATTAGTCGAAGTTGCTAGTGGCAAGTTTGTACCTGTTAGCCATCGCATGAAAAACATCTTAATTGATCTGAATGGGAATAAGTTCCACAAGGAATTATTGCCTATCGAACTTAATGGTTTCGACATCGTTTTGGGAATGGATTGGCTTAGCGCCAATGATGCCGAAATTTTATGCAAGAAGAAAATAGTCAAAGTAAACCCGTCTGGGAAAGATTCGTTTATGGTGTATGGGGACAAACGCAGAGTGAATTCTGGAATCATTTCATTGATGAAAGCCAGAAAATGTTTGACCAAGGTGTGTACATCATATCTAGCATTCGTGATTGATGCTAAGAAGGAAAAGAAGGTGACGCAGAATATTCCAGTTGTGTGTGATTATCCGAAAGTATTTCCCGAAGATCTTCCTGGATTACCGCCTGATCGACAAGTGGAATTCCGTATTGACTTGTTGCCAGGAACAACGCCAATTGCGAAAGCACCTTATCGATTAGCACCGACGGAGATGAAGGAGCTAATGATGCAACTTCAGGAGTTATTGGACAAAGGTTTCATTAGACCTAGTTCATCACCCTGGGGAGCTCCGGTGTTATTTGTGAAGAAGAAAGATGGAAGTATGAGAATGTGCATTGATTACCGAGAGCTGAATAAGGCAACAATAAAGAATAGATATCCGTTGCCGAGGATTGATGACCTATTCGATCAACTACAAGGTTCAAGTTATTTTTCAAAGATCGACCTGAGGTCAGGATATCATTAGCTAAAGGTAAGAGAGCAGGATATAGAGAAGACTGCATTCAGAATGCGATATGGACACTACGAGTTTTTGGTTATGTCGTTTGGACTAACCAATGCTCCAGCAACATTCATGGATTTAATGAACAGAGTTTGTAACCCGTTCCTTGATAAATCTGTGATAGTGTTCATTGACGACATTCTGATTTACTCGAAAAGCCAGGAGGAGCATGGCAGACACTTGCGGGAAGTGTTAGAATTTTTGAAGAAGGAGAAGCTTTATGCTAAGTTCTCCAAATGTGACTTTTGAATTCGTGAAGTCCAATTCTTGGGTCACGTGGTCAACCAAGAAGGGATAATGGTTGATCCAGCGAAGATCGAAGCTGTGATGAAGTGGGAGCAACCGAAAAGTCCCACGGAGATTCAAAGCTTTTTAGGATTAGCCGGATATTACCGAAGGTTTATCCAAGGCTTTTCTTCGATCGCTAGTCCATTAACAGCTTTGACCCACAAAGGAGCTACTTATGCTTGGAGTGATAAGCATAAAGAAGCATTCGAGAAGCTAAAGAAGAGACTATGCGAGGCACCGATACTTTCTCTACCCGATGGAGTTGAAGACTTCGCTGTTTATAGCGATGCGTCTGGGGTTGGATTGGGTTGCATTTTAACCCAAAGGGAAAAGGTGATAGCATATGCGTCTCGACAGCTGAAAGAGCATGAAAAGAACTACCCGACTCATGATTTGGAGTTGGCAGCGGTAGTTTTCGCTCTGAAAATATGGAGGCATTACCTCTATGGCACGAAGTGCAAACTTTTCACTGATCATAAGAGTCTCCAATATCTCTTTAATCAGAAGGAATTGAATATGAGACAACGACGCTGGCTGGAATTACTTAAAGACTATGACTGTGAGATACTTTACCACCCCGGTAAAGCTAATGTTGTTGCTGATGCTCTCAGTCGGAAAGTCAATCTTGAAAGGAAAAGGCCAAGAGCGTTGAGAATTGAAGTTGTCTCGACCATTTTGGAAAGTATAAAGAAATCTCAAAGCGAATCTTCTGAGAAGAATGACCGAAAGGAGGAACGTCTGGGCAAAACGTTGGTGTTCGGTGTAAACAGTCACAGACTGAAGGTGTTCCAAGATCGGATTTGGATACCTAAGACAGGAGGAGTCAGAGATCTTCTGATGGAAGAAGCTCACAAAACCATGTACTCGATTCATCCTGGTAGCACTAAAATGTATAGGGACCTGAAACCCTACTACTGGTGGCCGACGATGAAGCTTGATGTTGCAAAGTATGTGGCTGAGTGTGTGACTTGTGCGAGAGTATAGACACAACATTAGAAACCGTACGGGAGTTTAGAACCTTTGCCTGTGCCAATGGGTAAGTGGGAAGACATTGCTATGGATTTTGTCACTAAACTGCCCAGAACAAAGAATGGTCACGACATGATTTGGGTGGTTGTTGATCGATTCACTAAGAGTGCGCATTTCATAGCGGACAAGGAGAAATGGTCTATGGAGAAGCTTGCGAATTCTTACGTGAAGGAAATTGTGAGGCTTCACGGTGTTCCGTTAACGATTGTGTCGGATCGTGATAGCCGTTTCACCTCACGATTTTGGAAAAGTCTACAAGAGGAACTGGGTACCAAGTTATGTTTAAGTACAACTTACCATCCGCAGACTGATGGTCAGAGCGAACGAACAATACAAACACTTGAAGATATGATGAGAGCATGTACCTTGGAATTCCTAGGTAATTGGGATGAACATTTACCTTTGGTAGAATTTTCCTACAATAATAGTTTTCACTCGAGCATAAAGATGGCACCTTATCAAGCATTGTATGGACAGAAGTGTCGTACGCCGTCTTGTTGGCTTGAGGCTGGGGAAAAGCAGTTTATGGGACCAGAGTTGGTTCATCAAACTGCTGAAAAGTTGAAAATAATTAGAGAAAGAATGTTAGCAGCTCAGGATCGTCAAAAGAGCTATGCTGACAAGAAGCGAAGACCGATGACTTTTGAGGTTCGGGATTCGGTTTTGCTTAAAGTCTCGCCGTGGAAGGGACTTATAAGATTTGGTAAAAGGGGAAAGTTGAGTCCAAGGTTTATTGGCCCGTTTAAAGTTCTTCGGAGGATTGGGAACCAAGCTTACAAGCTCGAATTACCAGAAGAACTGAATGGAATTCATAACACTTTTCATGTGTGTTATTTGAGGAAGTTCACGGGGGAAGTTCCCGACATAATTCCGATTTCTGAATTGAGAATTGATGAGAACAAAAGGTTGATTGAAGAACCAGAGGCAATCGTTGACCGAAAAACTAAGAAATTGCGACGCAAGATGGTCGAGTTAGTGCTTGTCCGATGGAAACACACGAATGGGCCAAATCTCACCTGGGAGACGGAGAGTGACATGATGGGTCGCTATCCGCATTTGTTTGTTGATGTGTGATTCTGGGGACGGAATCATTCTAAGGTGGAGAGAATTGTAACGCCTCTGTTTCCGGGCTTGCCATTTTTAGCAATGTAATAGTCTAGGTTAACCTTTGTAACCCGTTTTGAAATAATAAGAATGTATTATTTGAGTATTATGTGTTTTGTGCTTAATTGCTTAATTATGTGGTCTGATTAATTAAGAATAAAAATAAGCGTCAAAATTTAAGTGAAAAATAAACTTAATATCTTTGGATAATGTTGTAGTAGTTGAAACGAGGTTTTCGAATATATATAGAACGCCTAAATCTGACTTCGTATGAGGTAGTTATGATTTATCGAAGTTTCGACTTAGCGGTATGCTGCCTGAAATACTCGAATTGAGATCGAGCGGTTTTTAGCCGAAGCAATCTAAATGAGAATCGAAGATCTCATTGTTGGTATCGAAGCGATAAAAAGTTAGGTGAGAACGGACGTCAAACGAAGAAGTTATGAATTTATAACGAAAGTTTTTCTGTTGCGGCCTATTAAAAATAAATAATAAAAATAAATTCAAAATTAGCCGACGGAGTCTAAACGAAAGTTGTAGAGCGTAGTCTCACCTTTTCGTGGATATAAAGAACGTCGAAAACGGAGTTCGTATGAAGAAGATATGAATTTCCGAAGTTTATTAATTAATTTGTATTTATTTTTATATCAAAATTCGGAAGCCTTATCCGAAGGCGAGTCATCGATCTGATCCGAGGTACGCGCCGCGTACTCGAGTACGCCCCGCGTACTCCGAAGGTGTCGACATCGCAACAAGTGGCTTCGGATACGTAAGCGATGACGTTTCTCGGACCAGTACGCCCCGCGTACGTGCGAGGCTCAGCCCCTATAAAAGGAATCTGAAGGCAGCCGATAGTTTTTTTCATTTCTTCTCTTCTCTCTCCCGTTTTGCATCGTTTTGCGTGCCAGAAATACCCCGAAGCCCCGGTATCATACTCTAGCCCCGAGGCAAGTCCCGAGATCCCGAGAAGTGCGGTTCCCGAGTCGAAGCTCTGCCCGCGAGAAGTTCGATTTTGTAGAGATCTTCCAGATCTGCTGAGGATTACTACTTCTGCAAGTCGCAGTGCTGTCCGATCGTCTTCTGATCAAGTGAGTGTATACTACCTTTCATAAACATGATAATAATACAAGTATGGTTCGAATGTATTAAGTAAATGGTGGTTTATATGTGTAAAGGTGCAGTTACTTTCTTCTAACAAGTAACTATGAAGTATTATATGCGATATACTTGTTATGTGTATATTTTGTGATATTATGTGTGAATGGATATTCACTTTATTCCATCTCATAGATCTGAATTGCTTTCTATGAAATACGTGATATGTGGTATGCCTCATCTGTTATGTGGAATATATATTGAATGAAAATGATATACAGGTTTTTAACTATGTATGAAAATATATATATATATATATATATATATATATATATATATATATATATATATATATATATTATCTACTAATATGTTGGGTAGAACATGGGTAGATAGTTGGTGTGTAATAAACAGATGAGAGGCCTCGATGTTGTTGTTGTTGTTGATCTAGTTATTCAGCGGAGTATGGATAACGACCACAGACTCTTTCTAGACAGTCCAGTGGAACGCTAGCAGGTTCATAACCTGTAGGTGTTGTGAACGATGTGTTCACCGGTGTACTCTATCCCCCTCATGGTTGCCTTTAGGATATCTATTGTTGAGGAAACCCCTTCGCAGTGATGTCCGTCCCGATGAAAATCCTAGATTAGGTCCCTTGAGATAGATGTTATTTTAGGGACGTAAAGTGAGGATAACGGGAATGGGTAATCGGGATAGTGATTGGTTGGTGAAATTAAATATAACTTATTTATTGTGGGTTGAAAACCCTATATACTCACCAGGCTCCCAAGCCTGACCCACTCAGTTTTATTTGTATTACAGGTAGTGGCGCGAGGGCATAAGATGGTTGGATCATCTTGTGGTTTTGTTTACAAGTCTGTATATGTATATATTTGTTGAATGACTTGTAATGTTATCGTTTATGCTTTATGGTCTGTATCGGAACATGACATCCCGAGTTTTGATTATATAATGAAAATGCATCTCATGATGAAATGCTTTGATAAATATTATTTTATCATGTTTTGTTTTGGGAACAAATTCCGCAACTCTTTCAAATCAAAAAGGATTTACTCTGAAATTATTTAAAAGCATAAATGAAAATCGGTCTTTTCTGATCGAGATTTTGGGGATGTCACACCTAATATAGTTGCAGCCTTACACACTATTCCAACAGTCTCCCACTTGGATAAGTCTAGTAACTATATGCACAAGTACAATTCGATTTGCAATCATAGCTCTCAAAGACGCTGTCAAACTCTGATCTAATCAATCTTGTCCTTTAGATAAGGGATCGTACAGTCCTCTATTAGATATCATGCTGACAATTCTATGGAATGATTAGTCTAGCATTTAGGTTTCTCGATCTCTGATTTATTTGACATAGAACTTAATCGAACACATCAATTTAGTTCTGACCGGGCCCGGCACATAAGTCAAATCAAATCATCGAGCGGCCGAGATATCACTTTTACCCTCTTGGGATAAAAGTTACAGATAAACTTCGACTTATATGCATTTACTTATTCATTAACCAACTATACACAACAATGCGTTTTATAACACCGAGTTACTGATGCGTTTTCGCATTATCAATGTACAATCAATTAACAAATAACAAACCATATATCTAGGTTTTAAGACTATATGATATTATCGTCTTGCGATCACCCATTTACGTCATATTCCATAAGGTAATTCCAGCAAGCACGGGTTTGTTCCAATGCTCAAAACTAGTTCATAAGCACTCATTCACAACAATCTTCATTCATATCTACTTCTAACATATGAACGATTGTGGACAATTTGAATAATTCGATTATTCTTAACAAATTCAATTATTCTGGAAGTCAAAACAAGCAAAAATGAAACAATAGTTAAACAATTAACATAAGATAGTAACATTACTCATAAATAAAACTCCTTTATTTAATCATCAAATGTTAATTACATTTATCTATTACACGTTTCTACTACTATCTAATCTATGCTAATATCATCCTTCAGCCTAATACTCCTAGCATGTTGCAAGTGCTTAACCCTACTCAGTCTCTTCGTAAGCGGATCTGCTGGGTTATCTTCTGATGATATCCTCTTCACTACGAGTTGTCCTTCTTCTACACGATGTCTAATAAAGTGATATTTTATGTCGATATGTCTAGATCTACCATGATCCCTCGGTTCCTTGGTCAAGGCAACCGCTCCTTCATTATCACAGAAAATCTCCATGGGCTCCTTTATGGCGGGTATGACTCCAAGATCACCGATGAAGTTCTTTAGCCATATTGCCTCCTTCGACGCTTCGCTCGCTACAATGTACTCTGATTCACACGTTGAATCAGCTACGGTTTCCTGCTTGGAACTTTTCCAAGTTACTGCTCATCCATTCAGGGTAAAGACCCAGCCCGACTGCGAACGGTAGTTGTTCCTGTCGGTCTGAAAACTGGCGTCACTATACCCTCGTACCTTCAAGTCATCACTCCCTCCGTGGACTAAGAACCATTCCTTCGTCCTCCGAAGGTACTTAAGGATATTTTTCACCACAATCCAATGGGCTCTGCCAGGATTCCCTTGATATTTGCTAACCATGCTCAAAGCGAAGGCTACATCAGGGCGAGTACAAGTCATAGCGTACATGATTGAGCCAACTGCGGAAGCGTGTGGTATTTGGCTCATTTCTGCTATTTCAGCTTCGGTACTCGGACTTTGAGTCTTACTCAACTTGGCATTACTTTGTATCGGTAATTCTCCCTTCTTTGAGTTTTCCATACTAAAACGTTTTAGTACATTCTCTAAGTAAGTGTTCTAACTAAGTCCAATTAGTCTCTTACTTTTTTCTCTTACTATCCTTATTCCCAAAATATAAGAAGCCTCTCCGAGGTCCTTCATAGCGAAGCACTTCCCGAGCCAGGACTTAACTTCCTGCAGAGTTGGGATGTCGTTTCCTATGAGTAATATGTCATCAACATATAGAACGAGGAAGCTAACTACACTCCCACTGGCTTTGACATATACACATGATTCATCTTCGCTTCGTACAAATCCAAACTCTTTGACTTTCTCATCGAAGCAGAGATTCCATCTGCGAGACGCTTGCTTAAGTCCATAAATGGACTTCTCAAGCTTACACACTCTATTCGGATGCTTCGGATCCACAAACCCTTCTGGCTGAGCTATGTAAACATCCTCAGCCAACTTTCCGTTAAGGAAAGAGGTCTTGACATCCATTTGCCAAATCTCATAATCATGAAATGCGGCAATCGCTAGCATCACTCTAATAGATTTTATCTTCACAACTGGTGAGAAGGTCTCATCATAGTCAACTCCAGGAGTTTGAGTAAATCCCTGCGCGACCAATCGCGCTATATATGTGTGTACGTTTCCATCCACGTCGGTCTTCTTCTTGAAGATCCATTTGCACCCAACGGTCTTACGTCCGGGCACATAATCAACCAAATTTCAAACTTGGTTATCATACATGGATTGGATCTCGCTATCCATTGCCTCTTTCCATTTCGCAGACTCCGGGCCTGCCATGGCTTCCTTATAGCTATTAGGTTCATCAAGATTTATTAGTGTACCATCACTAATATACGTATCCCCTTCGGTAGTAATATGAAGACCATAAAACTGGGGTTGAACTCTAACTCTATCGGAACGTCTAAGAGGTAAGGACTCATCAATCGGTTCAACCGAAGTTTCCTCCTTGGGTTGAGTGCCAGCGGTAGAGGTTCCTTCATCTATCGACTCTTGAATCTCTTCAAGTTCGATTTGCCTCACGCTATCTCCTTGGCTTATGAGTTCTCGCTCTCGGAAAACTCCTCTCCTCGCAACGAAGACAACATTGTCCTTCGGTCTATAGAAGAGATATCCAAAGGATTTCTGTAGGTAGCCGATGAAAATACATCGCTCACTACGAGGTTCGAGCTTGTCGTGAGTATCTCGTCTTACGAAAGCCTCGCAACCCCAAACCTTGATATGTGCCAATGAGGGAGCTTTCCCTGTCCACATCTCGTGAGGTGTTTTGGCAACCTTCTTAGTAGGGAATCGGTTAAGGATATGGGCGGCAGTCTCTAAGGCATACCCCCAGAAAGAGATTGATAGTGAAGCACGACTCATCATAGAGCGAACCATATCCAATAAGGTTCGATTACGCCTTTCTGCCACACCATTCAATTGTGGTGTCCTAGGTGGCGTCAATTGTGAATCTATTCCACACTCCTTGAGATAATCGTGGAATTCAAGACTTAGGTACTCTCCTCCTTGATTGGATCGAAGCATCTTGATTTTCCTGCCCAATTGATTCTCCACTTCATTCTTGAACTCTTTGAACTTTTCAAAGGTTTCTGACTTTTGCTTGATTAAATAGATATACCCATATCTACTATAATCATCGGTAAAAGTCACGTAGAAGCGGTTTCCATCTTCGTGGTTGATCTAAACGGTCCACATACATCGGTATGTATTAGGTCCAATAGACCCTCACTCCTTTCACACGTGCTCGTGAAGGGTGATTTAGTCATCTTTCCAAGTAAACAAGACTCGCACGTGTCATCTTCCCTAAGGTCGAATGACTCCAACACTCCATCCTTTTGGAGTTGGGCTATACGTTTCCTTTTGACATGTCCAAGACGACAGTGCCACAAGGATGCTCTATCCATACTATTGGAAGAATCTATGTTTAAAACATCATTTCCTAAGTTATCAACAATCATAACAGTTTCATATATTCCATTACATGGTATAGCTTCAAAATAAAAAAAACACCATTTAGATAAGCTAAAATAGAACCATTCTCATTATTAAAAGAAAATCTAAGACCTTGTCTAAACAAACCATGAAATGAAATGATGTTTCTAGCCATTTTTGGCGAGTAGCAACAATTGTTCAAATCTAAACATAAATTATTCCTAAGCACTAAAGAATACACTCCAATCTTGGTTACAGGCGACGATCTTCTGTTCCCCATGATTAGATTGATCCTTCCTTGCTCCACATCCCTACTTCTTCTTAGTCCCTGCACATTAGAACAAATGTGATAACCACAACCGGTATCAAGAACCCAAGAAATAGCATGATTAGAATCGTTAGATTTTATTGTGTGTATACCTGCGGAAGATGGCTTGATCTTTCCTTCCTTGATGGCTTGCAGGTACTCTGGGCAGCTTCTCTTCCAATGTCCTATCTTGTGGCAGTGGTGGCACTCTGTCTCCTTAGGGTTAGGGCAGGGCTTAGCGGGATCAACTTTGGTCCAACTAGAAGAGGCACCATCTCGGGCTTTAACCTTGCGATAGTTCTTAGACGAAGCCTTCCTCTTCTTTCCCTTTCCTTGACCAATAGCCAAGACAGGAGCAGCGGGTGGATTGGGAGTTGGTGCAACAGACTTGTCTTTGAAGTTGCTCTCAGCGACCCTCAAGAGACCATGGAGCTTGCTTAGGGTGACCTCCTCTTTATTCATGTGGTAAGTCATCCTAAATTGATTGTAGCTCGGAGGCAAAGAGTGAAGCACCATGTCGATCGCCAAGTCTTCTCCAAAGTCAACATTTAACTTGCGAAGGCGGTCGACATACCTTTGCATCTTTTGCAGGTGCATGGTAAGAGATTCTCCATGACCCATCTTAGCGGAAATCATGTTAGTGAAAATCTCATAACGCTCTTGTCTCGCGTTTTGGTGGTATCTCTCCAATAAGTCTTGATGCATCTCGTACAGGTACATGTCCTCATAGGACTTTTGGAATTCGGAGTTCATGGTGACTATCATGATGCAATGTACCTTCGTTGCATCACGCTCATGAGTTTCAAAAGCGGTCATTTCAGCCGGAGTAGCGATTTCAGGGTTGATTTTATCGAGCTTCTCATCGAGGACATACTCCTTATCCTCATAGCGAGCAATGGTGCGAATGTATCTTATCCATTCGCTAAAGTTTGTTCCATCGAAAGTGACCTTTTGGCAAAGGCTCATCAATGTAAAAGAACTAGCAGCAGCGTTGTTTGCATTCGACATCTACAAATAGAAAGGACAAAGATAGATTAGAATGTGAATCCCTAATTATCACCCAATAAGAAAAATTAGGGCTAGGATCCAACAACAACATTTACATATTAGAAAAGGGATGCCGTAATCTAACATGAAAATAAATTGAAGGTAAGTGAATGACGATTCACTAATTCTCCACCATATAAACATAACTATAAGTCCTAAATGTATTGAGAATTCCTAGGTTCAGATGAGATTCATTGAAACTGTTCAATGGCATGTTTAAATCTCGATATGCCCCTCTTGTTTGTAACTGGGATACCGATGATCACAAAGCGGGTGTGAATTACCATGCAAATTCACATGGTGCCTTCATTGTAACGATCACCTATTCGATGTGCCGGTAAACCACACACGCTCCATCGAACTATGATAAACAATGAATCACCCTTTGCCACCTTTGCTTAGAACCAATTAGTGTGCCGGTAAACCACACACGCTCCACTAACTTCTTAGCAAGGGTGCAAAGTGTAATTTCATGGGATTGCATCAATTCACTTTTCCTAAAGTAACTAAGATTGGGAAATGTAGTTACTTTGTATTACTTATTATACTTTTAATGAGAGGATGAGGTTGCCCTATCCTACCCATTCGGCTAACGACCCTCCACCGATCAAGCAAGCGGTGGGTGTGAGTGTACACCCATTAAGCGCCATTTTATAGGCCGCAACCTTATACCCACCTTATAGATCGGCTTCGTGAATGAGGCCTACTAACGGTAAGACTAGCATTTTAGTTATACATATATATATTAATCTTGTAATATTATATTAGTATAGGGTTGTATTTTAAACCTTTTAAAAATCTAGGGTTTGAAATTTAAATTGTCTAAATTAAAACTTTTAATCACAAAACATAAATTTCAAAACTTGAGGACAAGTTTTAAACATTTAAAACATGGAGGATCAAATAACAAATAATTTTAATTAACAATTAATTCCCTAATTATCTATATTTGATTTATTCAAGATTTCATGCAAGATAATTACCAAATTAATCAAAATAATTAATTAATTATCATATAAGGAAAGTAAATATTTTATTAGTTGATAAACATCTTTAATTAGATCAAGATTATAGTCATATATATCAAAAAATCGGATTAGGGTTGATCTAATATGATTAAGGTAAGTTTCCATAAGATAATCATGAAGAAATCCCGAATCTGGCCATTCCTGACGCTTGGACTCGCCGAGTGCACCAAGGGACTCGCCGAGTCAGGCCAAATCGCCGAGTCCACTATGGAACTCGCCGAGTCCATGACTCAGAAACAAAAAATCGAATTTTGCAGTTAAGATTCAAACAAACAAGCAACAATTTAATAGAAACCAAGCTAGGCTCTGATACCACTGATAGGTTTTAGCCATAAGAACTTTCCTATGTGCGCATGCAAAACCCTAATGCTTGGATCTAGGCTTTCTAATTAAACATGCTTTGAATCCAAGACTTCTAATGACTAATTAGGTATAAGAACAATACAAAACAGATCTAGAATCATACCTTTGAATCTCTTGTTTGATATTGTTGTCTTGGAGCTCTAGAGTCACAATTGTCACTCCTCTAATGGCTTACAAACACCAAATAGCAAGGAGGATGATTTGAGAGAGAGGAGAGGGGAGGGAATTTGGCCAGGGGTTCTCTACTTTAGATGAAGTGTCGATTTCCCTTTGCCATAGGGTCTATTTATACTTGTAGACTCCTTAAGGGTTACAACCTAAACCCTAGTTGGATAATCTTCTCTTAAAGCAATCCAAATCCATTCCTTAGATAGCCTTGGACGATTTGAAGCTATCCCTAGCTTCTAGAATTCGTCCAACCCCTATCCAATATGGATTTACAGTCTAAAGTGTAACTATCAAACAATTGACAGTTTATACCCAATTAATTTATGACTTATATTAATCTCTTTAAGTCACCAAATTAATACCAATTAATTTATGACTTATATTAATCAAATAATAATATTATTATTCTTTATATTATTCTCATAATATATTAATAATATTTATTCTCTCTTAATAAATCATCCTATCAAGTTGCTATGGTGAAGGCAACCCAAAAGGATCATGCATAATCGGGTCAAATACTTGCCTAATATAGTTGCAGCCTTAGACACTATTCCAACAAGAGTGTCATAGGCTTCAGCAGTGGGAGCTTGCTCAAAAAGGTGTTTGAAGGTGGTGCTGAGGATAGAAATCATCTCATCAAAGTTATGGTTCGGACCATCAACGATGTTCCAAGTTGAACGAAGAAGTTTAATGAGGACTTGTTGAATAATAAAATTCATTTCATCCTTTTTCTTAATCTCTTTCTCCATTCTTTGAATTTGCTTTTCATGGAGAATGTGAGTCTGCTTGATGAGTTTGTTGGTAGCAGTCACCAAGTCATCATGGAGGAGATGGTGTTGAGGTAGTTATCAACAAGAGCGTCATACTTGGAATCAATCTGCTCTACAATGTGCTTTAGGCGGAGAGAGATTAATTGGTCCAACTGAGCTTCCCTTTCTACAATGGATGGTCCGGATGATTTGGAGAGAGAGTGGAGAATAGCATCAAGTTTCCCATTGAGTCCGGAGACTTGTTGATCCAGTTTGTTGTTCAGTTGAGTGATAGAGTTTTCAACGGATGACACTTTTGCCATAGTGTTAGAGACAGTAGTTCGGATCTCCAAGAGAGCAAAGGGATCAACATAACACCACCAGATGATTCCGAATCAGAGTCGGAGTGTTGTAGAGAGGACTTGTGAGAATGAGGATGAGTTGAAGGACCTGGTTTGGTGGTTGCATTGTCTTCCTGATGTTTTGAGGGAGAGTTGTCATCCGGAGAGGTGGAGGATGAGGATCCGAAGTTAAATGCAGACTTAGAACCAGATGGTTTGGATTGGAAGTGAGTAGAGGCTTTGAAGCTGAATTCCGGAATATGCCTGGCATCGGTGTCCAACAATACTTCTTTGGAAATTTCTTCTTCCGGATCAATGTGGAAAGGACTTGGGTGAGTTGTGATAGGAGGTTGTGTGGAAGTAAGTTCATCATCTGCGCCAGCGTCAGTAGGAGGAGTATAGGGAAAGTTGCTCTGAATGGCCCTATTTCTCATGGAACTAAAAGTGGATTCCACTTGAGCTCGGGTGAGATCCGAACACCTGGATGCAGCCCTGTTAACATAATCTGTCCAATCGGGATCATTTACCCCTAGTCGTCCTTTACTCCTTCCGGGTATCAGACCAGTTGAGGCATCAGAAGTGGGAGGGACTACTCCTCCTTCCGGATGCTTGGGATCCGGAACAACGGTTTTGGAGTGTGTGCTTGTGGAAGAAATAATATGATTATCAAAAGTGACACGTGGGTGTGCTCCAAGGGGCTGCAAGGAACTTTGTTCAACACCTGCATCACCCTTTTGAGAAGGTGAGGGTGGATTATGTGGAGACTCCCCGTGAGTGTGTGCGTGTGATGTTGAAACATCGAGGGGTACCTCGGATGAGTGGACAGTGGGGGTGTGCGGACGGCCAGAATCAGCTGGAATGTCATGGGTGCCCTCCTGTGGAGAGGAGGCACTGACTTTGGTTTTCTTTTTAGCCTTAGGTTTGGTGGGAGAAGACTTTATCTTGGCTGATTTTTTGGGTTTGGGTCCAAACACGATAGGGTTGGCCTCTTCCGAAGTGGGTTCAAAAGAGACCAGGGCAGGTTGTGTTGGGTCGAACACAACCCAAGTCTCTAAGTTTTGTTTTAAGTAAGGAGATTCGGAAGGGATGATAGCCAACATGTGGTCTGGAAATCGTATGGCCGGACCAAATGAAGATTGGTCCGGAATTCTATAAGCCTTAACAAGTTTGAAGGAAATACATACCTCCGGAGGAATGGTGCTCATCGAAATGGGGAGATTGAGTTCCTTGAAGATTTGCTCTATTGTTAGAGCCCAAAATCTAGGGCTTGAAATTTCGTTTGCTTTTCTCTTAATGGCAAACTTGCAGAAGTATTGCCATATTACTTTAGGGAGATCAACATCGTTGTCATGTCCGGAGTAGATGTTGAAGACGACATTCAGCCAGTCTTTGCTCAATGTGTCCGTTCCTCCGTGCTTGCCAGAAAGACCATGTATGATGAGATGCATCAAAGCAGTCCATATCCCCAGAGACAACACTTTTCTTGAAGTCTTTTGCCCGGTAATCTTGAGTGTAGCCTATGTATCGCAAAAAGGTCTAGAACTCTTCAGTCGTTGGTTCAATGACTTTGAAACCTTTGGGATTAGGTTTAACACCAATCGCCTTGAGCAAGGTCGATTTGTAGATGGGAATGGAGCGATCTCCAATGATGGTGGTTTCCAGAATGCCATCTTCAAGCTTGATACCGGTGAATGCACGGTGGAGATAATGAAGTTGTAGTGGTGGATAAGGGATTTTGGTAAGTGGGGTGGAGATAGGGTGATTAGCGATGAACTCGATCATTACTCTGATCGATTCATCGTAGTCCAATGGGTTTAGAGAGAACAATTGGGTTGTATCTCTCAAGAAGGGTTCTTGATCTGCAGGAGAAGATGAACCTTTACAGCCTTTGGATGACTTCTTTCTTGCGATTGATTTCCTCGGAGTGGAAGTGGTTTTGGCTGGGTTTTGTGAGGACTCCATTGTTGAAGAGGGATGAGTGCTTGAAGAACACGAAGAACAGTGAGGGTTTTTTTTGGAGAATTGCAGTTGAGGGAGCATAAAGAGGTAAAGTGAGGATTCGAGAGAGTATTTATAGGTAAGGGAAGATGGGTCGGGTTGAAAAAGGTAATGATGAGGATCCGAGGTTAAATGGGTCGCATTAAATGAGTTTATACCTTTTTCGGGGTTGAGGTGACAGGAATGTGAAAGGTTGAGTGGTTCGAAGTTAAAAATGGGAATAGCAACCGGCGATACGATGTTTGCTTTTAGGGTTGGTACAGTCATGGCTCGAGGATCAAGGAGAAAGAGATAAGGATTCCGAAAAGTAACCGTTGCTGACGGCTCAGTGTAAAACCTTTTGGTATTTCGGATGAGTAAATCAGGGATGACTAAGATCCGATAGGTACAAGGGTGAGTTCTGAATTTATTCTTTTGAGGCAGTTCCGGAGTGAGAAATGTTCCGGAGAGGATTTGAACTTTATTTTGAAAATATAAAGCAATTTGAAGTTCTGGACGAGAATGGAAAATTCCGGAGCAATTTTTGAAATTTCGGACAAGATTTGAAAATTCCAGAGCAATTTTTGAAATTCCGGAGTACTTTTTGAAATTCCAGACAAGATTTGAAAATTCCGGAGCAATTGTTGAAATTCCGGAGTACTTTTTGAAATTCCGGTCAAGATTTGAAAATTTCAGAGCATTATGATTCTGATGATGGTTGATCCAGATCGTCGTGAAGAAGAGAATAAATTGTTCAACTTAAGAAACTCAAGGGATACTTAGTAAAAGAGACAAGTAAAAGGATCTTGTGTATTTAGAGGAAAAATAGTTCCGAAGCAAAATAAATGAATTCCGAGCATATACTTCTTCTGAATACTTCTATCAAAGAGAACATGTCTCCTGAAAGAATTGAGGATCAGGCATCATCATACCCATTTTGTTCAGAAAACCATTAAATTTGGTTTCATCTAATGCCTTGGTAAAGACATCAACAATTTCATCGTCAGATGGAACAAAAATAAGTTCAATATTGCCATTTAGAACATGATCTTTAATAAAATGGTACCGGATGTCATTGTGCTTCGTCATGGAGTGTTGGATTGGGTTGTGAGAGACGGCAATGGCACTTTGAGAATCACAGTAGATATGAATGCATTGAAATCGGTAACCATAATCCAAGAGTTGAGATTTCATCCAGAGAACTTGAGAGGTACAGCTGGCAGCAACAATATATTCAGCTTCGGCAGTAGAGAGAGCAATGCAGTTCTGTTTCTTGGATGACCAGCTGACTAAACGACCACCTAGGAATTGACATCCTCCTGATGTACTTCTCCTATCGAATTTAAGACCACCATAGTTTGAATCCGAGTAAGCTTGCAGAAGGAAACTTTCATTTGCTGGATACCAAATTCCGAGATTCTTTGTACCTTTGAGGTATCGGAAAATTTGCTTCACAGCTAAAAGATGAGACATCTTCAGATTGACTTGAAATCTGGCACATAAGCATGTTGAGAACATTATGCCCGGTCGACTTACAGTGAGATAAAGTAAGCATCCAATCATTCCACGATACTTCTTTTCATCTACAGAAACACCCGAAGGGTCTGAAAAGATTTTGAGACCGAAGCCCATGGGAACCTTGGCTGAGGCACAGGAGTCCATGGAGTATTTCTTTAGAAGCTCAAAAATATACTTCTCTTGGTGGATGAAGATGCCTTTGTTAGTTTTTTTTAACTTGAAGGCCTATAAAGAAACTTAATTATCTGTTCATGCTCACCTGGAATCGTTTGATCATTACTTTTGCAAAATCTTCAACCATGGATGAGTCCATAGACCCAAAAATGATGTCGTCCACATAAATTTGAACCAACATGAGATGTCTTCCATTTGATCTTCTGAATAGAGTCGGATATAAAATTCCTCTTTGCAAACCTGAGCGTTTGAGAAAGTCGGTGAGGGTCTCATACCAGGCGCGGGGAGCTTGCTTGAGACCATAGACAACTTTACGGAGCTTGTAGCAGTAGTTCGGAAATGAGAGATTAATGAATCCGGGAGGCTGTTGAAGATATACTTCGGTGTCAAGCTCACCATTAAGAAAAGCACTCTTAACATCCATTTGATAAACTTTGAAACCTTTGTGGGATGCATATGCAAGAAAGATTCCGATAGCTGATAGTCGTGCAACAGGAGCAAATGTTTCGTCGTAGTCAAGACCTTCAATTTGAGTGAAACCTTTAGCTACCAATCTTGCCTTATTTCGGATGATAACTCATGCATCGTCTAGTTTGTTGCGATATACCCATCTTGTGCCGACAACAGGGTGGTTTGGGGGAGGAGGAACAAGAGTCCATACTTCGTTTCGGTCAAATTTAGCCAATTCTTATTGCATAGTTGTGATCCAGTCAGCATGCTCCAATGCATCCTTAATGAATTTTTGTTCGATCATAGAAATGAAGGCTGAGAAGTGACATTCATTTTGGATACTTGAAGCAGAGCGAGTCTGTACGCCAGCATTAAGATTTCCAATCACTTGGTTGGGAGGATGATCCTTGGTCCAAACGTGCAATTTGGGAAGTTCTTGAGCAGCGGTCGATTCAATATCAATAATAGGATTTAGTTGCTCTCCCTGAATGATTTGAATTTGAGGATGATGCCCCCCTGAACTTCTAAACCAGAGAGATTTACATCATTAACTGAGGGAAACTTAAAGAAATTTTCGTTGTCGTCATTGTGGATTGGATTGGAGTCATTGAATTCAGCAGCTGCATCTTGGAAGCCATCCACATTTGGTTCACGAGAGGGATTAGTATTATTCTTCCCCTCAACTTGAGAAGGTTGAAATGGTTCGGAATTAAATGGTGACAGGCTCGGAAGAGGACCGGATAGGTTGTGAGAAACTGGGGCTTCCGAATGAGGAATTTGAATTAGAGATGCTTTTGATTGAGTTTTGGAATCAATAGCGGTTTCGGAAGGACCAAAGAGGGTTTCAAAATCAACTTCGAGGATAGTTTGAGGGTTTGGACATCCTGGCGGAGGAGCATCAGACTCCATAATGTGAGTAGTGATGTGAGAGGGGCCAAAATTCCAAACGAAGTTGTCATGAAAGGTAACATCAAAGCTTTCTTCTCGAACATGATTTCTTCGGTTCAGAACTCTATAAACCTTGGATTTTGAAGAGTACCCAAGAAAGATAGCTTCATCGGCTTTGGGTTGGAACTTTGTAAGCTGATCACGGTTGTTTTTGATGAAGCATCTGCATCCGAAGACATGTAGGAACGAGATAGTTGGCTTCCGACCATTCATTGCTTCGTATGGTGTCATGTTGAGACGTCGATTGATGATGCTTCGATTTTGAGTGAAACAAGCGGTGGATACAGCTTCAGCCCAAAGATAGAGTGGCAGGTTAGCATATTTTAGCATTGATCGAGCAGCTTTAACAAGTGTTCTATTGCGTCTTTCAACTACACCATTTTGTTGAGGAGTGTAGGGAGCTGAAAGGTTGTGGTTGATCCCTTTTTCTATGAGAAAATTCTTAATGGTGGAATTAACAAATTCCGAACCATTATCACTTCAGATTCTTCTGACTGGAAGCTTGATGAGAACTTCTATTCCTTTGATAAAATTGATGAGCTCAGAGGCTGTTTCGGATTTTAGCCTCAGGAAGAAAACCCAGGTGAACCTTGTAGAGTCATCAACAATCACTAGAATGTGTTTCTTATGATGAAGAAATTCTACAGTGGATGGTCCACAAAGATCAATGTGTAGAAGTTCCAATGGATCTGAAATAGGTTTTTCGATAATGACATGATGACCCTTCTTTGATTGCTTACCACACTCACATCCAGCACATAAATGATCATTTTCGAACATGAGAAGAGGTAAACCTCTTACCATTTCACCAGATACAAGATCATTCATGTACCGAAAGTTCAGATGTGCGAGCCTTCGGTGCCATAACCAGCTAACGTCAGGAACAACTTTGGAGATAAGGCATAGTTGAGGTTTTCCAATAATCATGTTGATGTCAAGAGGGTACATGTTTTTGTTGCGAAGAGACTTTATCAAACATTCTTTTCAGTCTTCAGTCATCACATAGCTGTATTTTTTGCAAAATTCCACACGTCGACTTGCAGTTAGAGGAGCTGGACGAGCTTCATCTTGACCCATAAGCTGAGCAGCAGCATCTCTTACAACGGTTCTAACAGGAATATGTGGACCTTCTTTCACGGATCTCCAAATCTCTTCACCTTTATCTTTGGCCAGAAGAAATATTTCCATTCTGACTTTCCAGTGATCATATTCTTCCACAACTAGCAGTGGGGGACGTGTAGGGCCACCCATGCTATTTGAGATTTGCATTGAAATCATTTGTTGAGGATTTGAAGCAGCCATCGAAGTCAAGATATCTTCAAGCTTAAGTGGTATATAGAAGAACTTTTATCCTTAACACAGAAATGGTTGAACTACCAAGGTAAGTTCAAACCAACTATAATCTGATCTTATGGATTCAAAGGACAACCACTCAAGCTCTGATACCCCAATTGAGAGAACAAGATCTTTGCGCAGGGACAAGGTTTGAGAACTCAAACCTTGAGTGAATGCTTGAGATCAATGTCTGCTTGCAAATAGATGTTCAAGTCAAGGCTGGAAAGACTAGTCAAGTCTTAGATAATTAATTCAACAAATGATCAAGACATTTAGTATGAATAAGTAAACAATGATCATGGAAAGATCAATAAATGAACAAGAAGTATGTTTTTGATGTGATAAAGATAAAAATGCCAAAAGTGAGAGAAAAGATCCGTCATTGACTTGTATTGAATGCTCCTATATATAGGAGAGAGTATTACAGTGAATTAACCGAGTAACTTACATAGGACTGGACAAAAGAACTATTTCTAATATTCTGATTGTCTATGAGTACAAAAAGCTAAGTCCTATGAGACGTTACATCAATACAAATATAATAAATGACAACAGACAAAATAGTATTCTTCGGATCTACAAGCATTTCGGACGCGAGAGACACTCTGGAATGGGTTTCTTCTCTTCTTGTTTCTTCACTCCTTTTCTCCAGCTCCGGACATGTTCCAGAGCATCTACTTCTCTAGAACCAAACACACTTCAGAATTAGTATCAAGAATTGCTAGAGGTTCACTTTCAGGTTCCAACAAAGTAAAACAAAATGAAAAAAAGAATATATATATATATATATATATATATATATATATATATATATATGTGTGTGTGTGTGTGTGTGTATGTGTGTGTATAAGAAATTATAAATGTGTAATAGAAAAAAATTTATAAAAGAAAGGGTATAATGTTCTTTTTAAATGAATTAGGGTGTACAGTATATATTTTTTAAACAACATAGATGCATCTTGTCAAATTTTAAAAATTAAACTAAAATTATGTCTCTAATCAAACGATAAAGATCAAAACTGTAATTTAATGTACATATTATGTCAACCACAGTGTCATACACTGGACACTTCAAGCTCACCATGTGACACTTAATTCTCAAACTAAGTCACCCTAACTTGAATCACCAACTTAAGAACAAGGAAAGGAAGAAAATAAGTCAACACAACCCTTTATTGCTCTAGAGAACTCAGTCAATTACAAGGTGAGGAGAAATGAAATTGAAAAGCCTGATATATATACATGAGACAAAAAGTTACTAGGAACTAATGTACATCTTCTAGAATGTTTCTAGAAAATGACTATTCATGAGCATTCTATGAAGTTTTATAGGGATACTAGAATCTACTCTAATAAATGAAAATGATTTTGCCACATGTCTTTCTCTCGTAAGATTAACCACATGTCATTTTGTCATAATTTGAAATATATTTATTTTCCACTTGTCATTACTTTAATTTTCATTTTCAATATATTATTAATTAACTTTCCATAAATTAAACCTACTATCAATTTTTAAATTTTAAATTTTAAATTTCAAATTCAATTCCAAATAGATTTACAGTTTAAACCTTTATGTTTAATATTTTGTTATAATTAACCCGTTTAGTACACACTAAACTCATAATTTTAATTAATTTATTCTTTGCATATTTTTTTCTCATAATTTTCACTTATTTCAATTTTAAATTCAAATAAATTTCTATTTAATCGTTCGTACTTAACATTTTGTTTTAATCAACCTGTATATTATACGGGTCTCACAACTAGTATTTATAAAAAAGACTATTCTAGAGTCAACTAAAATAAGATGAAAATATATTTAAATAAGGCAGGACGTTACAATATGGTCAAAAACTATAATCCACTTTGTATTTATATATAAAAAAAACTTATTTAGGGATAATTATAACATATTCCAATAAAATATATTAATCAAAGCAAACTAGATTTTAAATCTCATTAGCAATATAGTAACTACACGTTAGAAAATCAATAAAATTTAGAAAAAAAATCCTTTTCAAAAAGCAATTCGTGCTTAATAATAAAGTAAATGTAGAATTTAAATCTTTTTAAAAAGTAAATTTACAAAAACATTCAAAAACCTTAATAACTTAGTTATTTTTAGCCAAAAATATAAGATTATAAATATTATTTTTAGCCTTATTTAATTATAAATAACCATTAAAATCACAGGTTATTAATCTCATTTGTGCTTTGTCATATATTACTTGTGATTTTTCCATAATGGGTTATGAACTTGACACCTTTTTACCTCTCAGACAATCTCCAACCCATTTCTATATTTTCTCTAAAAATGGAATAAAAAATAGGATAAATAATGTTTCATCTTCAACCCTACTTCATTATCTACCCCAAAAAGTGATAAGTTTTATAGATAATAAAAATCTTATTTTTGGCGGAAAACATAAAAACCTAAATTCGCATACACCATAAAGGATCTATTTTCTCACTATGATATACAAACAACAATTTGAATTCAAGAACACTAAAGTAGATAACTATTTTCGAAATTGGAGAAAGGCTATTAGAAAACATACATTTAGTTTATTATTGTAAATAAACTTGAATTTCTTCTTTGTAGAATTTCAGAAAGTCAGCACCAGAAATCTCGTGCATCTGATGACTTACACCCAAATACTAGAAGTTGGAGGCTATTGAAGAGAAATGAGAGGGGAAAGGATTTTCGGATAGGTGACTAGAGGGGTTTGCATAAGGCTGGTTTCATTGGATAAGTCCTATCCCTTTTTTTCCTCCCAAGTTTTCTTAGAGCCCAAGATAAGCTCTATAAACCTTCCAGAACTCCCTTAGAATTTGTCCAACCCCTTGGAAGGTTCTAGAATTGGTCAATGTTCAACCTTTTGAACATTATCACCTTTAGTCATTCCACTTTTAAATATTCCAATTAATCCCAAAATTAATTCCATTTAATTTCTGATTAATTTATAATTAAACAATATAATTTCGAATTAATATATTTTTCTCAAAACATATTAATAAATTATTTATTTTGATTTCTAATTAATTTATTAATCATATAATAAATTAATAAATCAGTCTCTCTTTCCAAATAACATTCCAGTCTCTTACTAGGTTTGAGGCCAACCCAAAAGGACTTTGCTAATAATTTAAGTTTATGATAATTTAGTTAATGGCTTAGACAACTAATCCAACAGTTTTCCACTTGGATAAGTCTATAACTAAATTACAACTTTCAAATTAAACAACAATGTGTGCTTTCCGAAGCAATTGCCGAACTCTGTTCTAAACAGACATTGATCCTTAGATAAGTGATCAAATATTCCTTCATTCTTCTAGATATCATATAGACATGAGATATGGATAAGAATCAATCTCGTTGTCCAAATTTGGTTCCTGATTTCCTGATTTGTGATGAAGACATAACACTTCAAATTGAACAGATAAATTCAATCCTGGTTGGGCCCAATACTATAAGTCAACAACAAATCACTGAGGGTCCCACATATATTGCTCTTTCCGTTAGTGAAAAAGGAACGAATAAAGTTTGACACATATGCTTGTATCCTTTACTCACCAAATCATACATGTGTAACATCTATAAAAATCATGAAACATTTAAACTTTTAAAACTAGCCCAAAAATCATAATTGTTTACAATATAGTTTTCAAACATGTTTAATATCAGAGTTTTCCCAAAATCATAAGTCAAAAGACGAGGAGGTGCACGATCACGCCTTCGCCTTCCCGCGATCATCTGAGGTACCTGAAACATAACCCAAAATTGTAAGCCCCAAAGCTTAGTGAGTTCCCCCAAAGTACTACACACAAACAAATAACAACATACTATGGGTCCAATCAACCATCGGGTTGGAATACCATAGGCCCCTCAACCATCAGGTTGGAATTATGACATACTATGGGTCCAATCAACCATCAGGTTGGAATACTCCAGGCCCTCAACCATCGAGTTGGAATGCCAACGTACTATGGGTCTAATCATCCTCGGGATGGAATACCCTCACGCCCATTCAACCATTGGGTTGGTATGTCCCGGTCTATTGGCTTACACACAAAGCAGTGAAGCCTCAACCGCAAACCAAACATGTGCACATATAAAAGATAATCATATAACAGCCTACAACTAGTCAAATAGATCTACAGATCACTAAGCATAGTATCATCCTATATGCCAGATTACCGATCTAACAGATCACTATAGTACAATAGCATGCATAACATGATATCAATCTAATTATATTTAATTAGTCTCTTTGATCACAAAATTAATTCCAAATTAATTCTTGATCAATACTAATTAAATAATATGATTTAATATTAATATATTAGAACTTATAATATATTAATAAACCATAAATAACCTCTTCTCAAAAGTCCATCCTATCAAAATGTCCTGATGATATGCAACCCAAATAGACCATGCTACTCTCGGGTCAAGTACATACTACATACCAATAATAGTTATGGGCTTAGACACCTAATCCAACATGTGTTTCCTTGGTGTTTCTTGAAGAAGTTGAAGTTGGTGGTTCATATTTGAAGAGATGATCTTTAGATCTGGGGATTTCTCTGTTGTGGCAGCTATATTAAGGTATAAAGTCAATACCTTATCTATTCTTTTTCTAGATCTCGTCCCTTGGAAGTTTATGGCCATTATTAGCCTATTTTGGAACCATTCTTGGATTTGGGCATGTTATGGAGTTATGGCTTCAGATCTGGACATCTCATGGCCTTTTTGGACTGAAAGTTGCCAACTTTATCAAGTCTTGGCCCTCCTTCATGCTCTAGGTCCCTTGATAAGCTTTTTTGAGTGTTTTTAGACCTTTGATGCCTTGCATGGACGTAAAGTTAGCAACTTTACATGGCATCTTAAACCTAGGAGACCAGTTCTGTAGTTTGGGGCTTTAGATTCGACTAGAAAGGGCTGAATAGGTTAAGACTGGAACAACTCGAGGAGTTGCCCTGGAAACTCGACGTGTTGGATCGGGTTTCCCCGACTTCTGGATACTGAGTGAACTCGACGAGTTGATGAGATAACTCGGTGAGTTGGCTAGGGCTTTTCCTAGTTTGTTGGACACTGAAGGAACTAGACGAGTTTCCAGATGCACTCGACGAGTTGGGTCAGTATGGACTATTGACCTAGATTGTTGACTTTGACTTGGACCAGGGTGACTACGTTTGACTTCAAGGGTATCATTGTTAATTCGAGGTTTTGTGGAAGTTAGTTGCAGGGTGTTTGTAGGCGGTTGAGCTTGAAGTCGTGAGTTGGGATTTGATTTTACCGGTTCAACAATTCTTGAGAGGTGAGTCTCCTCACGGTACCATTGGGTCGAAGGCACCAAGATCGGGCCATTATGTGATATATGGATTGTTAGTGGATTATGTGTTATGTTGGTATGACATTTGCATGGAAGACCCCAAGGGGTTCCCGTGGTAGTAGATTAAGACCATGTGGGGGTTCCCATAGCATTTGGTGTAAGACCTTGGAGGGTTTCCATGGCATACTAGTATGTTTGTATGTTTAGCTTGCATGATATTTCTTTGCTTAGCTAAGACCATGTGGGGGTTCCCATGGCAGTTAGTGAATACCATTTGGGGGTTCCTATGGCAGGTAATTAAGACCATGTGGGGGTTCCCATGACAGTGGATTAAGACCACGTGGGGGTTCTAGTGGCACCCGGTGTAAGACCCTAGAAGGTTTCCATGGAATCCTTATATGTCTGTATGCATGGCTTTTGTGGTAGTAGTAGCTGATATAGCTAATATGGTTTATGTGATTATATGGATTGTGTGGGGAATGCTCTGGGGGTACTCACTAAGCATTAGTTTACAGTTTTTTGGTTGTTTCAGGTACTTCAGGATCTAAGGGCAAGGGCCCAGCGTGATGGCGCAGCATGCACTCTTTTACGATTTGTTTGGGGACCCTCTGATTTTATGAATAATTTTTCTGATGTTACAAATTTTGAAAAAAACTGTGATTGGAATTTTATAATTTATGGAAATGAATTTATTAATTAAAAATGAAAATTTTTATTGGAAATTTGGGCTGTTACAAGTTCCATTAAAATCCTTAAATCTAAACTTTTAGATTTGAAATGAAGTATGAGTTTCATCTCCCCTAAATCCTTTTATAGCGAAACAATTCCCAAACTTTGCAAATTTTAAATCTTTGTTTCGTACAACTAGTATTGCCAACCTGCAATACTTAACATAACAATTACGCTTTTACCGGCATAAGAATTATGCTTCTATAACAATTATGCGCCCACTAGCTTTGATATGTACCCATAAATCAACTGGACTTCTAGAAATCAATAATTTTTTACTTTCTTACTAAACTGCAGATATCTGATACATAATGCTTCAATAAGTCTTCAACAAGGCTTCTTGAGCTCATACACCTTCATTAGATAGTACATGTGCGTGTTTAAACCCTTTCAGAACTTATAGCCATAAGTCCTGAACGTTCAAACTATTTCTTGCCATCTCTCACAATTCGAACTAAGAAAAGGGATGTCGTAATCAAATGAGAATTTGAGAATGCAATTATCACAACTGCTTACCATAATGCTATCTCTCATACATCAGATAATTCGAATTGTATGACTCCAAGTTTCTGTCCAATTGAAACTTGGGTGATGAGAATTCCTTTTCACTTGGTTGATTATTACATTTCCACAAACGACATAATTAAGAATCAAATCCATATTCAACATTGCTAATAATATAAATATAACCACCAATTTTCATAAATGTCATTGTAAGTAAATATAAAGTAGATAAATCAAAATTTTACTTTTATTGATAATATGTGGAAAAATTTGTCCTTACAATGAAAATATATGAAAAACTATGTTTCTAGATATTTCCTAAGATATCTATTAATCTATCATAACTTCTATGCAACAACTTCCAAAATCTGATCATCGAACCATGCGACCGAAATCCATCTCTCACGATCAGATTCAACTTACTCTTCTTAAATTTCCTTCTTTCTCTTAGATCCTACAACAACATCAAAATATGACTATTACATCATGTATTAAAAATCTATGAATAGGAACTTAATAAAGTAGAGTTAGATAGTGGATGTACCTGAAGTAGAGTCATACGACTTGACTTTACCATCTCTAAGATCTTTCTGGTATTCTGGGCAGCTTCATATCCAATGTCCCTTCAATTGGCAATAAAAACATATGGACCTTTTAGGATTAGCGCATGGGACTATCTCTGGATTAGCCTTTCTCTTTACCATATGGTCAAACTGTTTGACCTTGGCTGATCCCTTTCCATTGGGAAGAGAAACCTTTTCTAGACTATCAATGTTGCCATTTTCAATGTCCATGGAAACTTGGGAGATAGATCCTTCAAACATATTTGCTTGATTTGTGATCTTAAGCATTTCTTCTTCAGCAACAATCAACATATATGTCAGATCCACGTCGTGGTCCCTCATATAATAGTCTTTAATGAACTGACTATATGATTTAGGAAGTGAAAGTAGAACAAAATCAATGGACAGCTCCCTTGGAAAACGACACCCAAAATTCCCAATCTGTCAATGTGCGATTTTATTTTCAGAACATGTGCACACACAAACTTTCCATCTTGATGTTTACTAGCCAATAGGACTTGAGTGACTTCGTATTTTTCAGCTTGAAGAAGACATGACTTAGGGAGCGTCACTAGAGGAGGTGGAGGAAGAGTCGGAGAAGCATGATTTCTAGTTCCACCAAGGGAACATTCTTTCACCTTTATCAACATGTGAAAAATCATCTTCAGAAGGAAAAACATTTCCCGAAGGACGAGGAAGACCATGGTTGTCTGAACTTGACATCTATAATAGGGAGAATAGAGAATTCAAGTTAAGTGATTTAAAATCCTTAATTATTAACCCAATAAAATTTAAATTAAGGCTAGGATCCATATTTTTTATTCGAATTCTAAAGAGGTATGCCGTAATCAAGTTCGAATCTATTTTAGGTAGGCCTTTACCAATTTTAATCTCGTGAAACTCCTAGATCTTTGAGATTCATTGAACTATTTAATGGCGTGTTTAATCTAGATTATGCTCTCACTTTGTGATTGGGATGCCGAGGATCACAAATGATATGCGAATAACCATGTAAATTATCTTGGTACTCTCGATGTCATCTATCATCTAAAATTAATGTGTCGGTTAACCACATGCGCTCCATTAATTTAATGATAATTTACGAGACAACCATTGCCAATAATATTAGTCCTACATTAGTGTGCCGATTAACCACACATGCTCCACTAACGAACAATAAAGTGAAATGTGAAATTTCATGGGTTAGCATCAAATTCACATTTTTCCTAAAGTAACTAAGAATGAGATTTTAGAAAATGGTTCAGTTACTTTATATCGCATTATACTTATTAATGAGATTTAATTGTCTTATCGAACCCGTTCGGCTAACGACCCTCCACCATACAAGAGCGTGGTGGGTAAGAATGGATAGCCAATGACGGTCATTTTACAGGCTGCTTCCTTAAACTCCCCTTATAGTATGGCTTCGTGAATGAGGCGTACTAGCGATTCGATTGACTTTTTCGATACGTATATATATATATATATATATATATATATATATATAAGGTGAATTTTAAACATTTTAAAATTCCAAGGGTTTAATCTTTTAATAAATTAAACTTTTAATTTAATTAAATTTAAACCATATATGGATTTATTAATTATCCTTTAATTAATCATACTAAACTGTTTTATTATCCTTTAATTAAAAAATTAATTAAATTATTAATCATATCCATAAGGATAATTATAATCAAATAAAATCAATATTATCCAATTCATAATTATCTCCTAACATTTAGGTCATATTTAATTATCTAATATTACCAAAAATCAGATTATGGCAGATTTAATAAAAGATAATTACCAAATATTAACCAAATAAATCAAGTTAGGCAAGAAAATCCGAAATTATGATCGGATGCATAAACTCGACGAATTGGAGGACTAACTCGCCGAGTTGCAGTCCAAATCATCGAGTCCGAAGAAACAACTCGACGAGTTCGAAGAACAGAATGACGATTCTGTTTTCTCCTCCTTGTTCAAGTTCATATTATTATCAATTAAATAGAAAACTAAACCTAGGCTCTGATACCACGGATAGATTTCGAGCAAAACATACAATCCTATATGTCCATGCAACCCTAATTGAAGATCTATGTTTTCTCTAATTGAACATACAATAATGAACAACAAAGTATAAACCGTAGATCCCTAGTGTATAATTGAAAATCACATAATAGGGTTATAATACATACCTTTAAGATTGTTATTGTAAACAATCTTGAATCCTTGATTGAAATACCTTTGGTAGCAAGCGCCACAAGTGTCGCACCTCTAATGGTTCACAAACAAACTCAAGCAACCAAGAAATACTATAGAGAGAGAGGAGTAGATCAAAATTTTGTTCAAGTCACTTAGAATGAAGGGTTATGCCGGAATTTTACTCTAAGGAAGGTTTATATAGGTGTTAGGAATGTATTAGATAAGGCAGGTGTATCCAAGATAACCTTATGTAGTGTTGAATGAATCAAGTTTAAAATACAAATCAGAATATAGAAATGATTTAGAACACTCAGTCTAAATATAATCTGGTTGGCTCAATATATTGTTTTCACGAAGTACAACGAGAAAAATAGAGAATACAAGTTGTTCTTCATAAACTTATTGTAACTATAGTACTCATCCCTTATTTATAAGGATCAAGAAAGCATACAAAAAATATAAGGGACTAAGACAATGAAAACCTTTGATACAAGGTGCCCTTATAATAAACTTACAACAAAACTTTTGATACTACAAAAGACACAAATGACCTTCAACACCTCACAACTACCTTCGACCTCAACATTCTCCCCCTTTGTGAGAAGTGTCGAACCTATGTCCTCAGCATCTAACCAGCTTGGTGAATAGTTCGTCGAATTTCAGTATACTAGTTGATCACCTTCCGAAGTTTAGCCTTGTCACCATCATTGTTCTTAGCACAATTGTTCATCCGAACAAGAAGGTTTGTAGAATATCTTTCTACATCACATACTTGGAATAGATATTTCGTTATCTTCCCTTTCTTGTTTTTCCCCACAAACACAATACCCAATGGCTTCAAAAAAATCTCCCCATCTTCGTACTTCTTCAAACTTGCTTGACTTTTCAGCATCGATTGAGGCAAAATGATCTTCTACTTAATTGCCAATGCTAACTCAACATTAGTTAAAGCCAAATATTCATAGTAGTTATCTATGAATAACTTGATGTGATCGAAACCAAGTAAAAACTATTCTTTGTTTGTAAGCTGAAGTTTCGAAGCATCAGTCCCTTTGAGGATTTTGGAAACACTAATCAAATAATGGACATTCATCAATGGCAAATGTGCCACTAAGAAGTCGAATGCCACATTGTTCGCCCTTACAGCATGATAACGATAGTTCTGCAAAATACCCTTGAATACAACGTCTTTGGATATATTCAGAATTCTAACTATCTTGACGAGTGACCAGATTTCTTCTTCTCGTTTTCCAAGGATTGCATGAAAACGCATCTTCATTCTTTTATATTCATCCTTATCTTCAAATTTATCTGCTATTTGGTATTGCTCAACCATAAACAACATTTTGTTTATTGGAAAATCCAACTGATTGAAATCAGTATTCTCCATGGCATAGCTCTTCTTAGGAACCTTCTCAAAATCATGCATCTCACCAGTGAATACCAAGGCTTCGATATTCTCATAGCAATAATGCTTTGAAGGATCTCAAAGGGTCGCCTTGAAATTATCTCTAATTGCAAGCTTCTTCTTCATGCTTGGTATCTTGATGATAGGATCGTCATTGGAGATCAGAGGAGGTGGACAAAGTATTGGACATCATTAGGGTGGTAGGCCTAGGATTGGGTCTTGAGCTGAATATCAAGAAAACAGAGTTATTTTGGCCTTCGTGTGATGGTAGGAAGCTTCGTACATCTTTATTCCTTGCTAACATTAGGCAACCGTTATTGGGGATGAAGCTTCTTGGGGGAGCTGCTAGTAGAGATGCAAGTTTTATTAGCGGGTTAGCCATGAAGAGGGTTTCTAAGGATGTTGATTTGATCTGCCTTCTACCACAGTTACATGATCCCTAGAGTGAACTCCTTTTGCTTTGATCTTGCATGGGCATCGCCAAACTTTTCTTTGGCCTGAGGATGTGCCAACCCGTTCACATGAAAGAGGTTACTTTGTGTTTTGATAAAGGATTACGAGGGTCAATTGAAGACATTGTGGTTTGTGGGGGTCCGTTATTTGGGGACCTTCAATCGCAACTGGCTTCATTACCAATTAGGTTTGGTGGTTTGGGGTTGTACTCAGCGGTAGAGGCTTCCTCAGATGCTTTTGTGGCCTCATGAGCTCAATCGTGGGTGTTGCAAGACCACATCGTACGAGATAGTGACATATGTGGTATGGATTCAGATTATGTTTGTGCTTTGGCTTGTCTTTATGATACGATTCCGGGCTTTGAATTTAGCGGTTTCACTAATAAGGACACCGCCCCTCCAAAAGCCCAACATTCATTGGCGTGTGCCCTTTTTAGTAAAATTGTCCAAGACATGAAAGTTCACTTCGACATGAAGATTAGGCAGAAATCAATTTTTGAGTGTCTAATGGCCCAAATGCTCAAGATTTTCTTATGACTATTCCTATTGACGGTCTTGGCCAGCATATGTCGTCATTGGAGTATCGTGTCATCCTTAAGTATCGCCTTATGATCCCTTTATTTCCGGCTGATGAGACTTGCCCTTTTGTCGCAAGACATGCTTGAACTTCTTTGGGGAGCATGCAGTTCATTGTAAAGAGCTCCCGGGTTTCAAGTACCGACACGATCTAGTTAGGGATGTTCTTTTCGACATATTTAGGCGTGCTGGGGTTTCTGCCAAGAAAGAGACACCTGTGAACTTTCTGAGTGATCCATTGGAAGGAAGATCAACACTTAGACCAACTGATGTTTTAGTATTTGGATGGACTGGAAGGAAACATGCATGTGCGGATCTAACAGGGGTTTCCCCTCTTGTGGGTTTGGGGAGTGGGGTTTTCACTGTGGGGAAAGCTACTTTAAAAGCTGCATCATGCAAATTGACAAAACATGAGAAAACGTGCATGGAAAATTAACACATATTTATACCTTTTGCATTTGATACTTTCAGTTCTCTTACGTTAGAAGCCGTGGAGCTCCTCAATAGAGTCCAACGGGTCATGCATAGTAATGTTATGACCCCAAGATCTATAGATCTTGTTCTTAAAAGAACTAGTTTTGCCATCCAAAAAGATGTTGTAGAACAATTTGTTGCTCGTTTACCCGCTACGTGTATGTAAAATTTTCTTTTATTTTTATATTAAAATCAATGTCAATTGAATTTTTTTTTTCGTCTTGACCTTGCTTATGGTTTCTCCTCGCAATTTTATTGAAATATGAAGTGTTGACCCCTTTTGGATGTTTTAATCAACAAGTTTTCTTTTAGCAAAAAAAAAAACATTTATTTGACTTGAGACGGCTAGACAAGAAGACCGGTGATGGTTGGAGAGAATATTGACTTCATCATAGTGAATGTGAAGGTGAGTGAGGGTGAGGGAGTTGTATGAGTGAGCATATTGTGGGGTTTGGTTGTGGTAATGAAAAATGATGATTGTAGTGTTATACAATGGTGGGGTCCATCTACTAAACAAATAACAACAATAAAAACTAAAATTTGAAAACCAAAACAAGGGTAAATGGTAATTTTACATATATTTAACAGATAAACTTAGATGATAAATGAAAGCAAGGATCAAAAATGCAATATTTGTCAACCATAGTGACCATCTGTGTCACATTAAAAAAACTAAGACCAAAAGTGCAGAATGCTGTCAACCACAAGACCCAAAACTGTAATTTACTGTAAATTATATTTGACAGATCTTGGTGGATTACTTAGGGCAGTAGGTTACTAGTTTTAAGTTTTAAAATAATGGGAGAAAAATCCTTGGAAGGCGCTGCACATGCATTTTGTGGGACCCGCACATGGAGGTGTGAATTGAACGATTGTCTGTAAGCGTCCGTCGTGGAATAATACGAGGTACAAATTAAAATAACAAATATATATATATATATATATATATATATATATATATATATATATATATATATATATATATATATATATATATATATATATATATATTTCTGTTTTGTATAATTGGAATAAAATGAGGTGAAATCGGTTTGAATTGACCGATCGAACTGGTTGGATCGAGAATCGGAAAAGACAACGGTTAAAATATGCATGGAAAATCAATATACGTTTATACCTTTTGCATTTGACTTCACCGATTTTATGTCTATTTCTGAACTAAAACGAACCTGCCGATTTTTACAAAAATCCGATCGAACCAGTTAAATTAAACCGGTTGAACCAGTTAAATTGAATAAAAACACATGGAATTAAAACATTTTCTATAATAAACTTTGGTGGTTTTTTCACATCTATTAAGATTTTTATGAATAAAAACACATGATAAATATTATGAAGTTTTCTTTGATATGTTTTTATTCATGTAGGACTTTAATTTTTTTTAATGTAGTGAATTGATATAAAACTTATAGTTATGTCTAATTTTAATGGGGTAAATGACACAAAAAACATTCTTTTTATAGAGAAATTCGATTTAGACACCATGTTTTTTTTGTGTCAATTTTGACACTGTGTTTTCCAATTTGTTACAATTCTGACCACTTGACCGGTTAACCAGGTTACATGCTGACGTGTCATGATGACGTGTCAGTTTTGATGACATGGCATGCTGACATGATATGTTGACTGTCAAAATTGATTTTTTTTCCACAAAAAATACTAAGTTTTCATTTTTTTCGATTTTGACACTAAGTTTAATTTTTTATTTCAATTTTGACATTATGTTTTTTTTGTTCCAATCGAACATCATTTATCAAATTTTATTCAATTTTGTCTATTTTCCATTTGAAACCATATAAATATATTTTTTTTATTACATTATAAACCGTATAAACACATTTTTTTCGTTTAAAAACCACATTTTTATTTAAATACAAGGTGGTTTTTTTTCTTACATTCAAAGCATTAGTTATATCATGAAAATCAAATTAACCATAAGCTTCTAATAAGATGTAAAAATTTGATGGGTTGCAAACTTGATATCCGAGTTGTGATCGACTACACGCCTCCAAACCTCCAAACACATTTTAAAGTTGCATATTTAATATAAAATACAAGTTTTATATAACTAATACATATTTATACATAAAAATATGGTTTGAGTGTAAAAAAAATGTATTTATACAAAAATATGCTTTTTAAATGAAAAAAAACATATTTATACGGTTTAAATGTATTAAAAAAATATTTATACGGTTTCAAATAGAAAATTGTCAACATTGAACAAAATTGGAAAAAATGATATTCGATTTAGAACAAAAAAACATAGTGTCAAAATTGAAAGAAAAAATTAAACTTAGTGTCAAAATCGAAAAAAATGAAAACTCAGTGTTTTTGTGAGAAAGAAAAATCAATTTTGACACGTCAGCATGCCACGTCATCAAAACTGACACGCCATCATGCCACGTCTGTATGCAACCTGGTTAACCGGTCAAGTGGTCAGAATTGTAACAAATTGGAAAACACAGTGTCAAAATTGACAAAAAAAAACACGGTGTCAAAATCGAATTTATGTGTAAAAAGAGTGTTTTTTTGTATCATTTACCCAATTTTAATGTATTTAGATCGATCTACACCTTATTTTTATGTATATTTTTTATGTTTAAACTTATGAATATCAATTTTATGATTTATGTATATATGAATGTCTAGGAAAATATGAAAAATTATAAAACCGGTTTAATTGCCGGTGAAATTGGTTAAATCGAAAATCAGTCACCATACCAGTTCAACTAAAAAACCGATTTTTAAAACATTGGATAAAATAACAAATTAATTTTTTCTGTTTTTGTATAATTAGGTTTATGTTCATCAAAGTTAAACATATTTTTTTAGTCTTAAAATAATCAGTTTTTTGTTTTTGTTTTTTTTTAAACAGCCAACCACAAAAATAATTAATTTTCTTTATCTTTTAGAAAAAGAAAAAAAAATCCATAATATATGTAAACCATATATATATATATATATATATATATATATATATATATATATATATATATATATATATATATATATATATATATATATATATATATATATATATAGTTTTATGTTAAGTTTTATAATGAAAATTATAATAATTATTTAACAAATATTGAATTACCCCTAGTATATATCCGTTTTAATTATAAAAACAAGTAATTACGTGTCATGATTGTCGTGTTTAATAAAATAAAAGAATATTAAAAATAATATTCTAAAATTAAAATATCAATTATGTATATATTTTAAATCGCATTAAATATGTGGACTCTCTTTCTCTTTTAAGTTTTCAATTTTTTTTTAAGATTTTACGATTGTAAAATTATTTCTATAAATGAAATAATGATTATAACTATAAAAGAATAACATATTTATTTTATTAATTTTACTTAAGCTTTATGGTATGTTAAGATCACTAGTTTATAGAAAAATATTTCATGTAAGTTGCTAGCCGATTATGTTAGATATATTAATATGACATTTATAAGACAATTATATAACTTTATTTTATTTAAATATAATCGTGAGAACATGGTTTTAGACAGTGTTGTAAAATTCACCGAAATGACCGATTACTCAGCTGAATACTCACTATTCGTCCCTTACCGAGACGAGTTAGAGAATCCAAGTACGCATGATTGGCCCCTTACTGAAGCGAACAATGTTGTAAAACTCGACCAACTTGGTGATTAATATATATAATATACATTATGATTTATTATTTAACACACACACATTTGATTATTACTACACTAGGTGTGAGACCCGTATATTATACGAGTTTATTAAAAATAAAATTTTAATATCAATATACAAATATGAAATATTTTATGATATAATACTTTACATAACATAATGTAATCTTCTGAAAATTTACAAAAGAAACTAAATCGTTTGAAGTATTTATGAGAATTTATTACCAAATTAATAAGATGATTTTATTTCCTTATAGAACCCATTACAATTTTATGGAATTTTATTTTAAGAAAATGGAAATTTCTAAAAAATGACAAGTGGAAAATAAAATTTCTAAAATTCTCACAAAATGACAAGTGTAAAATGAAGGAGAATATGACATGTGACAAAAGAAAAACCTTCATTCATTAAAGATAGGTGTGAGACCCGTGTATTATACGGGTTTATTTTAAAAAAATTAAATATTAAATTAAAGTGTAAACATAACATATTTTATAATGTACAACTTTTAAAATAAGAAAGGAATAAAACATATTTATTGCAATTTAATATCATATATATGATATTTAATACTTTATATATATATATATATATATATATATATATATATATATATATAAGTATATATGACTGTAATTTTAAAAATTGAAGTAAATCAAAATTTGACAAGTGGATAATATTTATTTAAAAAATACCATAAAATGATAAGTGTCAAAACTCATGAGAGATTGACATGTAGCAAAAAAACTTTCATTTATTAAGGAGGATGATATATATATATATATATATATATATATATATATATATATATATATATATATATATATATATATATATATATATATATATTAGTTTTTTAGTAATTATTCACAAAGTGAGACCATTGTGTGTATTTTAGTTTTTGCGTATTCACATGTATCTAATTTTATTATATATTTCAATCAACTTATGATTTTGACATATATAATTTTCTTAAAAATATTTCTACATGATTTAACAAATCCGATTACTCCCCCAGTACTCGCTACTCGGTAGTCGGCCGAACAGGTACCGAGTAGCAAGTTCTACAACCTTTATTTTATATTAAAAATACTTAATAATATTATGAATATATGATTGTATCATCATTTCTTTTAATAAAATATGTATAGTCAAAAGAAGTATACTACTCCCTCCGTCCTAAAATTATAGTCCATCTTTTCTTTTTGGTTTGTCCCAAAATAATAGTCCACTTCTAAAAATAAATAACATTTTTACCAAAATACCCCCTCATTATTACTTAACCAACTAAGCATTTAATGGAACATTAAATGCAAAGTAAGGACAAAACTGTCATTTTATTAAATAAAATTAGTGGTAATTAATGTTTTTCTTAATCTGTGTGTTTTTTGTATGTGGACAATAATATTGGGACTGAGGGAGTATTTACTTTTATTTATTAACATGTACTATATATTTATCTTATGAAATTGAATCATTATTGTACATATTCTTTTATGTTATTTTATTTATTTCATCTAGTTTATTTGTTATTTCTTTTAAACAAAAATCATGTTTATCACCTAACAACTAATTTTTAATTTTTTAACTAGACCATGGTTCTTTGATCTACTATCTAACTTTTTAATTAGTATGCCAACAAAGTCAACATAGTCAGATGATATGTATGACAAAAATAGCTAATAAAGTTAGTTTAAATCTGTATTTTAGTTAAAATTAAAAAGTTATAACTTTAATTAGAAAAAAATCATGAATACTAGAAATTCATAATATTTGAACCAATTTCTAGAGATTCTTATAATTCCATCATTAAGGAATCACATATATTTATGAAAGGGAAGGAAGAAGATACCTTGATTCACATCAATTCGCATGATTCTTGCTCCTCCCTGCAAATCCGTGATTGTAGCCTGAATTCTTGGCTCAAATTCAAAATGTTTATCTTTTTCATTGGTCTTTCTAATGGATAAAATAACAAATGACTGATTAAGAACATGATAAGGCTTTTATCTGAAGTTAGGGTACGCAACGTGACCCATATGTACGTGTTTTGTAAGTATTTAAGTTGTGATGTGCCGACCCATGTGCATGCCTTGCATGTACGCTTCTTTATGTTCGGTTCGTACTTCGAACACGTCGTGTAATAGCATTTTACGTGTTGTGTTTTACATAGTATGTTATGCTTTCCTATTATATCAATGTACAACACCATTTGACATGAAAAAAAGCCTCTATGAGTTACGTTATCTATGATTATGTGTCGCGTTCTAGTCTACAAAATTTAGTACTTAGCCAATTCTTCCATTTTTATTATTTTAACAAAAATAACACAATCAATGATCAAAACCATGTTCTAATTATCACAAAACAATTTTCAAAGATCATTTTATCATATAACAAGACATCAACCAAACTTAGTGATTAACTTTTCATAATTTTTATCACTTTTGACCAAATTTTCCTTTTTCATTAAAATTCAATAAATCACTTTTCATTTAAAATTTTAGGGATGTTACGAATTGTAACATCCCTAAATTTTTTTTTAATGAAAAGTTATGTATTGAATTATAATTAAAAACGGAAATTTGGTCAAAGGTGATAAAAGTTATAAAAGATTAAGCACAAGTTTGGTCAATGTCTTTTTATATTATAAAATGATATTTGGAAATTATTTTGTGATCATTAGAATATGATTTTGATCATTCATTTTTGTGATAAAGGAATCTTCTTAAGGAGGAAGTGATTGTAACTTACAATCAACCCCCCCCCCCCCCCCAAGAAGATTCTGTCATTGGAATCTTTTCATAAACTACAAGATCATCATTTTGACTTTCTTTTCTCGCATCTGTCCTAGAATATGCTTCCATGATTCGTTTGCAAGCTCACTTCAACTATATTTTTTTCATTATAGCAATTTACTTTGCTATTTTCTAGTAGTAATTTTGAAGTGCTAAACCCTTTGCTCGATGTCAATTTTAATGAACATCATACATATCTAATTATTAACCATATAATGACTTGTTCCATAATCATTAACATTTAAATTTGATTCTTAATAAAATTGTAATTTCATCCCCATTTTACATGTTATAATGTCTTTGGTCTTTTGATTAGTACAAAGTTTTGACGTTTATAATTCTTTATTTCAAAACCAAATTCAAATTCTTCATTTATAATCCTGCTTTTAGGACTTATTTGAAACGTTGCATTCTTTATCCCATATACCCTTTAACTCTTAATACCACATGCTTCGTGTAACACCTTGTTTTGAGGCACTTTCATTATTGACACTTATATTGAGATTTATTGCGTTTTGTTCCCTAAGTAAAAGAAAGAGAGCAAAATAGGCCCTTGTGGCATTTTCATAGTTTGGGATGTGTGTGTGTGTGGGGGGGGGGGGGGTACTAGGGCACACCCTAGTATGTTGGGCGTACATCTGTACGGAGACCGTACGTGCCATACATGCAAACCCTAATTTTTAGGGTTTGGCTCATATTTAAACCCCGTTATAGCCTCATTTCCCCTCACTTCATCAACCTCCATGCTCTTTAAATGTTTTTGCAAACCTAATCCATCTTTTGAAACAATTCTAAGCTTGAGTGAGTGTTTTCTTGTGCCTTTGAAGAAGAAGGAAGGAAGTAGAGGCCATCTTGGAGGAGTGGAGCTCTTTAGATCTAGAGTCTCACCATGTTTTGGCATAATTTGGATGTATAAAGTTCTAGACTTGGTGAAGTTTCATTTAGATCTTGTGTTGGGTTTGATTTTTGGTTCCTTTTGTCCTAAATATGGTGACTCATGAACATAGCATGTTCTTGACCCATTAAGTTGTCCTTTCAGACCCTAGGAAGGGTCTTAAGTCATAAAAATGGGGTCTAAATAGTTGATTTTATTCAATACATCCTTTAAAGGGTCTTAATGGATTAAGATGTTGAGGTAAGCTCTTAATGGCCCTGCAAATTCATAAAGTTGGAAACCTTATGACTATGGAGGGTATTTTAGCCTTGGATCTGGAAGTTGGGCGTAAGGACTTATGACATTAAGAACTTAATGAAGTTTGGTAGATCTGGGTGTATGCCCTGCATAATCTAAGTGCGCATCGCGTACATGGTCAAAGCCCTGATGGCGGTTAACTATGGGGTATGCCCCGCGTACCTTGGGAGTATGCCCCACATACGTCTTCTAAGTCGACTTGACTGATTCGAACCGACTGGGTTGACTCAGTTGACTTATGGATTTGGATCAGTTTGACTTTGACTTTGAGCAACTTTGACCAAACGGTAATTTGGGTAATTTGGTTGGTATTTGAGAATTGGTCTTTTGGATGGTGATTTAGAATTGGTATTTAGTTGGATAGGTGTTTGTTAAAGCTAAGATTTGGAGTCGGGACCTCATCAGCTATTGATTAGATCGAGAGGTGATTTTTCCTTACTATACTTATGGGTCGAAGGCACCAAGGCCAACCCATTGGATTGATATCTAAGTTTACTGTATGTTGTTATGCTGTAGTGATTTGTTAGATTTGTATCTTGGTATATAGGGTGTTGTTATGCTGTAGAGATTTGTTAGATCTGCCTGTTATCTGTTTAATGGCTATATGTTTATTTGTTGCATGTGTCGACGTAGTATGGTTGGGTTGAGACTGTACTGCTTTGTGTTGCTGGTCAACAAACTTGGTAATGTTGATATCACTATATCGTTATGTGTGGTTGGAGTGAGGCATACCAATGGAGACTGAAGGCCAAGAGACCCAGGGCGGCCCGGATAGAATGAAGGCTAGTGAGGCGAACCAATCAGGCTGAAGGCCTAGAGAATGGTCTAGATAGGCTGAAGGCCCGGTGAGGTGGTCCACACATGTTGAAGGCTTTGTGAGCGGTCCAGATAGTCTGTAGGCTGTCGCGACGTTCCAGTCAGTCTGAAGGCTCTGTATGTATGTTGTTGTTTGTTATTTGTGTACGGTGTTAAATTGGGGGAACTCACTAAGCTTCGTGCTTACAGTTTCAGTTTATTGTTTCAGGTGCTTCAGATGATTGTGGCAAGGTGAATGCGTGACCATACACATCCTTGATTTTACGTCTGATTGGATCTTGGGAGAATCTGATTTTAAATAATGTTTTGGAAACAATGGTTTTGTAAACACTTCTTTTAGCACTTGGGTTGTTTTGAAAAGTTTAAATTTTTTGAAATTTTTTGGGGTGTTACTAGTTGGTATCAAAGCCTTGGTTTGAGTGAATTGGAGGGACACCTGTGTGAATCCAGTCTCAAACTAAGGAACTGCAAAGATTTTAAAAAATGATTTTTCAAAAATTGTTTTCAGAATAATCAAGAAAGGATGCAATGTTTACAATCAGCCGGAACCAGTAAGTAGACCCTAAATTACCACACTATTATTTGATATTATGATATGTTAGATCTGCATGCTAGTGATAGGCGAAGGATCTTTCAGAATTGCATGATAGAATTGCCTGATTATACGATGCCTGATAGCCTAGGGTTCTTTCTTATATGAAATTGACATCATTACTGTGGTCACTAGTGTGCATCATAGTTATACATAAAAAAGATTCTATAGCCTGAGAATGTTTGATTTAGCTTTACTTCATGTTCTTGTTTGATTAAGGGCTTACAGTAGAGTCAAGTATTCAATTGTCTATGGGATCTAGCGTTATGTATGATTAGCATGCACGAGTGGCTGCAGGGTTGGTGGAAATTTCGTGAGTGGGTGCAGTTCATAGCAGGTAAGCGTGAGGAATGATTAGCCACTCTTGAGAGAGTGAGGGAAGGACGAAGGTGTATCCGTTATGTTGGGAGATATAGATCGAGAATTTCATATAAGGATCTGTCTGATGTTATTGTGTTTTAGTGCCAGTCGGCTCCTCTGCTCGAATGTTGCTTTCTTTGTGCTTTGTGGGACCAATATTGATATGAGTTAACCATCAAATGAATACATTAAATTACATGCTATGAAGGTTAAATAATCTTAGAATGAGGGATTTGGACCTATTGTGCAGCTGTTGTCTGAGTCTAATCGTTATAGGGTTGAGTCCTTTAGTCGAAAGATTATCTAAGCTTTGTTGCATGTAATTGTATTCATGAAGTGGTTAGCTGACATTAGTAGGGGTTCTTCAGCAGCTCATGGCAGGGGAGGTGGGGGGGATCCTAGGAGATCTTAGGAAGTAATTTAGTCCAGTGGTTTCGCTGTTAAGCAAGTTTTGGGAGTATTGTTATGAGTAGGTCTTAGAGGACCCGCGATGATTCTTGAGGAAAGTATGGATAGGTGTGGAAGGTAGTATTGGGCCTGTACTACTGGAAGCACATGATCCATACTCGAATCGAGGAGAGTTTCGGGAATTCTAAGGCCTGTTCGGGAGAGATAGCATGGTTTGATGCCATGATTCGTGGAAGTGGTTCCTTATCTGTCGATCTTTTGGCCATGGTTGCTCTGGAATGGGGATGGGTCTGGTAATTGTTTTGGGCCCCAGTGGCGATATCAGGTTGGGTTGAATGGGCAGACCTAGATGTGTTTGTTGGTTTTGAGGTCTCGAGGGTTTTGCTCGAGGTCATGCATTCAAGTCGCTGGACTCAAGAAGGATTATTATGATCGGCTTGGGGATTGCAGCTGGAAGTGAGTGGTTGATTGATGGATTGGAATGTTGCTATCTATAGTGGGGATTTTTTTCTTTTGAGTTTTCCGAGTTCAGAGAAGGAATGAGTAGGCTTGTGTCTATCAGAATTAGGATGTAACCCTGCATGGGGACTGTTGGTTGTGGTGGTTGGCGACAGTATGTTAGCGTGGGAATGCGTAAGGGGATTGATGTGGTATGGATGCTTTGTTATGCAATCAAGGGTCCACATTTTTTGGAAATAGGCAGGTCAGACACCGGATTGAAGGTCAAGGAATTAACAGATTATTTAAGGCTTTTGATGCACATTATGGATTTGGAATTGCTGGAAATCCGCGATTGATGTGTTTGGGTTCTTTTCTGTGCGTTTGGTAGTGGCCATACTCAAGGGCAAGGTGTGGATTCAACGAATGGATGAATGTTAGTCCTGGATTATAGGTTCTGAAATTTAGATCTGATAAGCTTCTAATCTCGGGGAGCATATTGATAGACTTAATTCGATGTTTGTATCCTTGAGAGTCCCCAACTTTATGGATCCCTCTCCAGACTTTCAGTCTTAGCTGGGAATAGTGGAGTATGCTGGCGATGTTTGTGCCTCGCTGGAAGTGGTTATCTAGTCCAGGCTCGTGTTTGGAGCCACCTTGTTTTCGGATGAAGGGTGCTACAATAGAGAGCGGTCAGGAGTCCTGATTCCCCAGTGGAATCAACAAGGTAAGTCAGGTTCGGAAGGGTTCTATATTGTTCGGATGGTAAGGTATCGTAATAATAGTGTTCAGAGATAACTTTGTTTGCTTAAGAGTCGGTCGAGGTATTGGATCTCTGGATATTGGGAAAGTTGTGTTGGTTTCTTTAGTGATGAAGTTAGAAGGTCAAGGATGGTAGGGATAGCCAGCCGCTTGATTGAGCTGACTTTTAGTTTGGATCGGGTTCTAGGGAGGACTGTTTGAATGTCCCGAGGTGGAGATATGGAGTCACTACCGTGGGTTACTTATATCAGGAGACTTCGAGGATGAAGTTTAAGTCAAGTGGAGGAGAATTGTAACATCTTGTTTTGACGCACTATCATTGTTGACCCTTATATTGAGATTTATTGCATTTTGGTCCTTAAGTAAAAGAAAGAGAGCAAAATATGCCCTAGTGGCATTTTTGTAATTTGGGCTGTGGAGGGGAGTACGTTATGCATACGTATGTACGCTAAGAGTACTAGAGCGCGCCCTAGTATGTTGGGCGTACATTTCAGACATGCAAACCCTAATTTTTAGGGGTTGGCTCATATTAAGCCCCATTATAGCCTCATTTCCCCTCACTTCATCAGCCTCCATCCTCTTTAAACGTTTTTGCAACCCTAATCCATCTTGTGAAGCAATTCTAAACTTGAGTGAGCGTGTTCTTGTGCCTTTGAAGAAGAAGGAAGCAAGTAAAGGCCATCATGGAGGAATGGAGCTCTTTAGATCCAAATTCTCACCATCTTTTGGCATCGTCTGGAGGTATAAAGTTCTAGACTTGGTGAAGTCTCATTTAGATCTTGTGTTGGCTTTAAATTTTGGTTCCTTTTGTCCCAATTCCCAAATATGGTGACTCATGAACATGGCATGTGCTTGACCCATTAAGTTGTCCTTTCATACCCTATGAAAGGTCTTAAGTCATACAATGGGGTCTACATGGTTGGTTTTATTCCATGCATCATTTATAGGGTCTTAATGGATTAAGATGTTGAGTTAAGCTCTTAATGGACATGAAAATTCATAAAGTTGGAAAATTTATGACTCTGGAGGGTATTTTAGCCTTGGATCTGGAAGTAGGATGTAAGGAATTATGACATTAAGCACTTAATGAAATTTGGGAGAACTGGGCATATACCCTGCGTAATCTGAGTATGGAACGCGTACATAGTCAAGGCCCAGGTGAAGGTTAATGATGGGGTACGCCTCACGTACTTCTTCTTATTCGACCAGACTGGTTTGACTCGGTTGGGTTGACTCAGTTGACTTAAAGATTTGGATCAATTTGAGTTTGACTTTGAACAAGTTTGACCAAGGGGTATTATGGGTAATTTGGTTGGTATTTGAGAACTGGTCATTTAGATGGTGATTTAGAATTGGTATTTGGTTGGATAGGTGTTGGTTAAAAGCTGAGATTCAGAGTCGGGACCTCATCAATTATTGATCAAATCGAGAGATGAGTTTTCCTCACTGTACTTATGGGTCGAAGGCACCAAGGCCGACCCATTGGATTGATATCCTGGTTTACCGTATGTATCTATGTTGTAGTGATCTGTTAGATCTGTATCATGGTATATAGGATGTTGCTATTTTGTAGTGTTGTGTTAGATCTGCTTGTCATCTGTTTACTAGCTATATGTTTATCTGTTGCATGTGTCGACATAGTATGGTTGGGTTGAGACTGTACTGCTTTGTGTTGTTAGTCAACAAACTCGCTAATGTTTATATCGATATGTCGTTATATGTGATTGGGTTGAGGCATACCAGTGGAGACTGAAGGCCAAGTGTAACATCCGGATTCCTAGGTATTATATTTTATTTTCTTATTTTTGTAAGTTGTGAGGAGACTCGGCGAGTTGGTGTCTAAACTCGCCGAGTATGGTCGCAGATTCGTATGCGAGTTCACAGCTGGACTCGGTGAGTTCACGAGTGCACTCGGCGAGTCCACGCTGTTTAATGCAGCCCTAATTTCCAGGGTTTGAGACCTATTTAAAGGCCCTTAGGGCCGTCATTTACGGCCACCAACCCCCAGAGAGAAACCCTAAGAGATCTAGAGCGTTTGTGAGGAAGGAGAGGCCATTCTTGATCCTTTTGTGGGTGTTTTTGCAAGAAGGAAGTGACCAAGGCAAGAGGAGGCTGAAGGAGGTGCGATTTTGGTGGTTTTTGAGTTCATAGAGATTGTATTGAGGTATTTTATCAGACCTTCTTCAGTTTTGGTGTTGATTCTTAGTGTTAGGGTTTTCTAACCCTTTTAGAGGTTGATTAAGTGGAGCATTTGGTCCCTTCTCGAGTTTGTTTCTAGGATCTGGACCCAAAGAGGTCCAGAGACCTTAATCCTTGGAGCTTTATGATTCAGTTTGGGAGCCATGAGCTTGGGATGCCATTTTGGGTCTAAATCACCAAGTTAGACCATTTTGATGTTGTATGAGTGTCAAGGTCTGAACTTTACGTGATTATCATGCTTGGGAAGGCCAGATCTATGAATGTATGGAACAGATCTGACCTCAGGAGTTGTATGGAGTTTGTGCATGGCATGAACTCGCCGAGTCCGAAGAACAGACTCGGAAAGTAGTATGAAGGTTTCCCGTAAATCACTCAGTGAGTGGACTTACCGAGTTGGGGAATAACTCGGTAAGTCAGGGAGAGTCATGGGGGACTGAGTTCAAGATGGAACTCGCCGAGTTGTTCTTGAGACTCGGCGAGTTGAGTCGGGGTGGCCCCGCGATTCATGCCAGGTGGAACTCGTCGAGTCAGGGGAAGTATACGACGTGCCAAGAGAGGGTCTAAGAGAGTCAGTGGACACGTGTAGACTTGTCGAGTCGCCCTAGTGCACTCAATGAGTCAGGTCAAAGTTTGACCGTTGACCTTGTTGAATTTTAGGGTTGAGTACAGTTGTATTTATGAGAGTATTTACTTTATGTGATTAGGCGGAGGCTAGATCACATTTCTACCGAGTCAGACACTTACCGAGACACCGAGGTGAGTCTTCTCACTATACGTTACCTAGAGTGGTATATTGTGTGGACCAGAGGGTCTTATGTGTTATGTATGAGATTATGTTCTATGTGTTATATGTATGTGATGGGTTTGAGCCATAAGAACATTCCTATGTGCATATACAAACCCTAATGCTTGGATCTAGGTTTCTCTAATTGAACATGCAATGTATCCAACACTTTGATTGATAGATCTAGTGTAAACATTCAAATCATAACATATGAAAACAGATCTAAAGGATTACCTTGAATTGCTTGCTTGAATCTTCTTGTCCTTGGAGCTTAGAGTCATAATTGTCACTCCTCTAATGGCTTACTGATGTGTGTAAAACCAACTAGTTTTAATCCTACTAACTTAAACACAAAGACAAACACACGAAAGGCAGTGTACCTATCGATTAACAGTTTAGTTCAGGTAAGTAGGGTATCAAACACAGGGAACGGTAAACAATTAAAATAAATGCTAATATTATCTAAATAAAACAATTAATAGAACGGGGGTTTTCTCTAGTTTTGCAAGACTAGAAACTTAAACAATTAACTAAAACATAAACTAAGAAACTAAGAGCTAAGCAAATAAAAATCAACTAAATTCAATAATAAAGAGGACTTCTGTTTTGGTTCGACTCATTTGTTCCCATGGATGATTTCAATGTATCAGATTAATTCTTCATTGGCTACCGACTAAGATGATTAGTTTCACGTTCGATATTACTAATCCTTAGGAAACAAATTAACTCAAGCAGTGACCAGTTGTCTAAATTAACGGATTTCCTAGTTATTGATTCGGGTTAAACAAGACTTGTAATGGTTAATTAAATTGGCCCTTCAATTAACCTCTTGCTGATGTTCATCAAACAAGCTCACACATTAACTTACCTATCTTCTAGTTAATTCTAGTTTCACATTCGTTATTCCTAGACATACAACTATGTGGTCACAATAAATCATATGAAATTAATAACTAAGAGATGTTCATACAACTTAATTACTAATTTATTAACAGAAGAATACTTATTGTTAACACATAAGGTTCTTTAATAAGCTTAATAAAACATAATCACCAATTAAAATTAATCCTAATCAAATAATCAATCCATGTTCACAAATTCATTTACCTAAACAGAAGTTATGAGTTTTAGCTCATGATTACAGCAGAAACAAGCTCAAAAACAAAATCAATTGGTAAAAACATAGTTCAAACAAGAGATTAGGTAAAGAGTAAACTTGATTTTGACTTGATTCTCCTTAAAATTGAATGTAGGGTTGATTCCCTTGCTTCCTACACTCCAGCAGCACCTTTAGTCGACAATTGGCCTCCAAGGGTTTCTCTATATGCTAGGGTATCGATCTGAAAGTCCCTTTATATAGATTTTCACAAAATAGGGGCTACTCGGCGAGTCCAGTGACCTACTCAGTGAGTCCGTCACTTAAAAATCCCGTGTACGGCAAGTCAGCGCGTCCAAAATCGCAAAACTTCTGACCAACTCGGCGAGTTGATGGCCTACTCGCCGAGTACGTTTGGAATCAGCATTTTCTCAAAACACGAAAGTAGTCCGAAATTGTGTCTAGTTTTCAGAACATTTTGAATCTCATCAATCGGAGTTATGGTTCATGAGATATGACCAAAACACTGATGATGGGTCAAGCTGTCCAACAACATCCTTCTTTCTTCATAATCCAAGATCCAAGCGTCCAATCGCCAATTCCGCTTCATTTTCCACCCGAGCATGTCTTTGTTACTGAAAATGAAATATTTAAGCTAATTAAGCACCTTTGGTTCATTATTTGAGATAAAATTAACATAAAGTATTAAGATAATGCATGAATTTTATAACTAAATATACTCATATCACTTACAAACACCAACTAGCAAGAGGATGATAATAGAGAGAGAGAGGAGGGTGAGAAATCGGCCAGGGTTTCTTCAGATGCAAGAGTGCCGATTTCCTTCACCCAAAGGGTCTATATATACTAGTGAGCTTCCTAGGGTTTCACCCTTAAAACCCTAATTGGATAACTTAGGCCCTAAGCAATCCAATCTCCTTATTGATAAGCCCTTGGACGATTTCTAGGCTCTTCCAAACCCTAAAATCGTCCACCCCTTATCCATAAGGAATCACAGCCCAAAATACAACTATCATACAATTGACAGTTTATGCCCCTTTATTCAATTAATATCTTTAAGTCACCAAATTAATCCCTTATTAATTTATGACTTATATTAATCAAATAACAATATTATTATTCCTTATATTATTCTCATAATATATTAATAATATTTCTTCTCTCATTATAAATCATCCTGTCAAGTTGCTATGGTGAAGGCAACCCAAAAGGACCATGCACAACTGGGTCAAATACTTGCCAAATATAGTTGCAGCCTTAGACACTATTCCAACAGTCTCCCACTTGGATAAGTCTAGTAACTATATATACAAGCACAATCTGATTCGCAATCGTAGCTCTCAAAGACGCTGTCAAACTCTGATCTTATCAGTCCTGTCCTTTAGATAAGGGGTTATATAGTCCTCTGTTCAGACATCACGTAGACACAATCTTTGTCCAGTGTTTAGTTTCTCGATCTCAGATTTATTCGACATAGAACTTAATCGAACGGATCAATTCAGTTCTGACCGGGCCCGACACATAAGTCAAATCAAATCATCGAGCGGCCGAGATATCGCTTTTACCCTCTTAGGATAAAAGTAACAGATAAACTTCGACTTATATGCATTTACTTATTCACTAACCAATTATACACAACAATGCGTTTTATAACATCAATTTACTGATGCGGTTTCGCATCATCAATGTATAACCAATTAACAAATAACAAACTATATATCTAGGTTTTAAGACCATATGATATTATCATCTTGCGATCACCTACAATATATATATATATATATATATATATATATATATATATATATATATATATATATTTTAAAGTGATTCCACCAAGTGCGGGTTTGTTCCAATGCTCAAAACTAGTCTGTAAGCACTCATGAACGTTGTAGCAACCCTTTGCTATGTCTAATACCATTTAGACAATCTACATACCAATTCATGACAATCTTCTTTCATATCTACTTCCAACATATGAACGATTGTGGACTGTTTGAATAATTCGATTATTCTTAATAACTCAATTATTCAGGAAGTCAAAACATGCAAAGTGAAACAATAGTTAAACAATTAACATACTCATAAATAATACTCCTTTATTTAATCATCAAATGTCAATTACATTTATCTATTACAAGTTTCTAAAACTATCTAATCTAAACTAATATCATCCTTAAGCCCAATACTTCTAGCATGATGCAAATGCTTAACCCTACTTAGTCCCTTCATAAGAGGATCTGCTGGGTTATCTTCTGATGATATCCTCCTAACCACGAGGTGTCCTTCTTCTACTCGATGTCTAATAAAGTGATATTTTCTGTCGATATGACAAGATCTACCATGATCCCTCGGTTCCTTGGTCAAGGCAACCGCTCCTTCATTATCACAGAAAATTTCCATAAGCTCCTTTATGGCAGACACAACTCCAAGATCACCGATGAAGTTCTTCAACCATATTGCCTCCTTCGACGCTTCGCTCGCTGCAATGTATTCTGATTCGCAGGTTGAATCAGCTACGGTTTCCTGCTTGGAACTTTTCCAAGTTACTTCTCCTCCATTAAGGGTAAAGACCCAGCCTGACTGCGAACAGTAGTTGTCCCTGTCGGTCTGGAAGCTGGCGTCACTATACCCTCACACCTTAATTCATCACTCCCCCCGAGGACTAAAAACCATTCCTTGGACCTTCGAAGGTACTTAAGGATATTCTTGACCGCAATCCAATGGGGTCTGCCAGGGTTCCCTTGATATCTACTGACCATGCTCAAAGCAAAGGCTACATCAGGGCGAATACAAGTCATAGCATACATGATTGAGCCAACTGCGGAAGCGTATGGTACTCGGTTCATTTCTGCTATCTTGGCTTCGGTACTCTGACTTTGAGTCTTACTCAATTTGGCATTACTTTGTATCGGTAATTCTCCCTTCTTCAAATATTTCCATACTAAAACGTTTTAGTACTTTATCTAAGTAAGTGTTCTGACTAAGTCCTATTAGTCTCTTACTTCGTTCTCTCACTATCCTTATTCCCAAAATATAGGAAGCCTCTATGAGGTCCTTCATAGCGAAGCACTTCCCGAGCGATGACTTAACCTCCTGCAGTGTCGGGACGTTGTTTCCTATGAGTAGTATGTCATCGACATACAAAACGAGGAAGTTAACTATACTCCCACTGGCTTTGACATATACACATGATTCATCTTCGCTTCGTACAAATCCAAACTCTTTGACTTTCTCATCAAAACAAAGATTCCATCTGCAAGACGCTTGCTTAAGCCCATAAATGGACTTCTCAAGCTTGAACACTCTATTGGGATGCTTTGTATCGACAAAATCCTCTAGACGAGCCATGTAAACATCCTCAGCCAACTTGCCATTAAGGAAAGCGGTCTTGACATCCATCTGCCATATCTCATAATCATGAAATGCAGCAACGAGCTATGACCGGACCAGAGGGTCCAGCGTGCTACGGGACTGGAGGGTCCCACTGAGACACATCGACCGGAAGGTCGTATTATAGCCTCGAGTGGCGTATATGTTGTATGCGGTATTTTGGGGAACTCACTAAGAATTTATCCTTACAGTTGTTGTGTTATGTGTTTCAGGTACTAGTGATGAGCGCGGGAAGGCGCCGACATGATTCGTACACACACACGCATTGGAGTTTATGTTTGAGATTCTGGGGAGATGTTTTGTGATGATAACATTTGATACAATATGTTTTGACATTATTTTATGAGTAAATGTATGTTTTAAATATGAAAAATTGTTTTGAAAATTTACGTTGTTACTAGTTGGTATCAGAGCCTTGGTTTGAGGGATTCAGATGCATCTTCGGGCGTATCTGAACTCAAACTGAGGATTTGAGGAAAATTTTGATAACGAAGTAAAATTTTTGAAAAGAGTAAAAAGAGTTTTGAGACAAACAGAGCAGAGCTGTGTGTACGATCAGCCAGCGCCCGAACGGTGAATCCCCTAAAAGTACCCTTACATTATGTGTTATGAGATATGTTATGTTACAATATGCATGCTAGAGTAGGCTAGGTATACATATTAGGACTAGAGTGACCTGATTTGTGATGCCTTAGCCTAGGAGATTTCTGCTGCTGAGATGCTTTGAGAGCGAGTAGATAGCAGTTAGGAGCTCATGAGAATAGAGTACTTGTAATCCAAGATCCAAGGAGGAGGACTTGGAGTGAATGCTGATGCGGTGTGGTCAGTAGTATTGGGCCCGTACTACTGAAGACACCGGATCAGTGGGCATTCCAAGTAAGAATCTTTTGGACAACGGAGGACAAGTAGGGTTGCGTCATCGAGTATGAGTATGCTCGATCGAGTCTTTGATAATTTTTGTTGTATTTCAGAGGCATCATGGTTGGGACTCGACACACACCTGAGAGCAGTGGTGTCAGCGACGAGGAGATCCGTCGATTGATTCACGAGGAGGTGGCTGCTGCCATCCGGGATGAGATTCCTGAGATGTTTGGGGACATCAAGACCACTTTGATTGAGACTTTTGATGAGCGGTACGCAGCGCTGACTGAGGCTGCTGCAGCTGCAGCTACTGCTGCTGTTGCTGCTGCCAGACCTCAGGGAGGTGACTCGTTGTTGTTCCGGGAGTTCAGCAACACGAAGCCACCAGAGTTCGATGGGACGCAGGACCTGATTGCCGCTATGAGATGGATCTCTGACATTGAGGGATGTTTCTATACGTGTTCTTGTCCAGAGCACTTGAGGGTTCGGTTCGCCTTGAACCATCTCCGCCTGGGAGCGAAGGATAGGCGGAAGTTCGTGACGACGAACTTCAATTTGGCTGAGATTTCCGAGGTGAACTAGGAGAGGTTCACCGCTATGTTCAGAGAGGAGTATGTTCCCCCGGTGGAGAGTGAACGGTTGATTCAGGAGTTCTTGACCCTCAAGCAAGGTACTGATTCTGTGGCAGTGATCACCAGGAAGTTTCATGAGATGGCGATGTTTTTCCCTCAAGCAGGGTACTGATTCGGGAGTTCATGTCGAACTCGACTTACCAGACATTTGCTGAGCTCCAGGCAAATGACCAGAAGAGGGATATTGAGTTGGAAACTTAGGCTAGGGAGGAGGCCGAGTCACAGAGGGCGGATCAGCGACCGGCTCAGTCTCTGCCGGCAGCCAAGCGGGCTAGACCTGCTGATTCTAGATCTGGGGGCGCGAAGGGCCGCACTTGTGGGAAGTGCGACAAGAGTCACAAGGGGTCGTGCAGGACTGGGGTATGCTACAAGTGTGGGAAGGAGGGGCATATCGCGAGGGATTGCCCCAAGGGATTTTCGGTTTGCTTTCATTGCAACCAGACCGGCCATCGGAAGGCCAAGTGCCCTCAACTTCTTCAAGGGTCAGCGCAGGGATATGTGCCTCCTTCTAGGGCTACCGAGGTTCGGTCGGTGAAGGCCGAGGCCCCGAATGCTCGTGGGAGAGCATTTCAGTTGACTGCGGAGGAGGTCCGCGCAACGCCCGATGTTGTGGCTGGTATGTATTCTCTTTTCATCTTTTATTTGAGTTGAGTTTTTATGCTTAAATGATGATATGCGTAGGTACTTTTCTTGTGAGTTCTGTGCCTACTCTGGTTTTATTTGACTAGGGTGCGAGTCGGGCGTTCGTTTCTGTAGCTTTTAGTCAGCACATTAGTATCCGTCGAGAGGCGTTAGATTAACCTCTGCGAGTTTCTATAGCTGATGAGCGAGCAGTGTATGCTTCAGATGTGATTCGAGGATGTGTCCTTGAGATCTTCGGTGTGGAGTTCCCGATAGATCTGGTTCTGATCGCGATGGGGGACGTGTGTGTTATAGTGGGTATGGATCGGTTGAGCTGATATGGAGCTGTGATAGACTGCAAGCGTCAATTGGTGACGATTCGAGATCCTAGTGGAGGAGTTCTTATGGTGTACGGCGAGGGTACACGTACGGGGTCAGCATTTTGCTCGGCCGCCAGAGCGAGACAGAGTCTACAGCAGGGCTGTAGGGGATTTGTGGCATATGTGATGGATGTGAGGGTTGATTTAGAGAGACCGAAGTTAGTTGATGAGGTCCCGATAGTGCGTGAGTTTCCGGATGTGTTTCCATAGGAGTTGTCGGGTGTGGCTCCGGAGAGGAAGGTAGAGTTCTATATTGAATTAGTTCCGGGAGCTGCGCCTATCGACAAGGCGCCTTATCGCCTTGCGCCTCCGGAGATGCAAGAGTTATCCTCGCAGCTCCAGGAGCTGCTGGGGAAGCGATTTATCAGGCCGAGCAGTTCGCCATGGGGGGCGCCTATTCTTTTTGTCAAGAAGAAGGATGGTTCGCACCGGATGTGCATTGATTATCGTGAGTTGAATAAGCTAACGGTCAAGAACCGTTACCCATTGCCGAGGATTGATGATTTGTTCGAACAGTTGCATGGAGCATCTTGGTTCTCCAAGATCGATTTGAGGTCTGGGTATCATCAGGTGAGGGTGCGCGAGGAGGACGTCCAGAAGACAGCATTCCAGACTCGTTATGGGCATTACGAGTTCGTGGTGATGCCTTTCGGACTCACCAACGCACCGGCGGTGTTCATGGATCTCATGAACAGGGTGTGTAGACCGATGTTGGATCGCTCAGTGATCGTGTTCATTGACGACATATTGGTGTATTCGAGATCCAGAGAGCAGCATGAGGAGCATTTGAGGGAGATCCTCGGAGTTCTGAGATTGGAGAGGCTTTATGCCAAGTTCTCCAAATGTGAGTTCTGGCTACGAGAGGTTCAGTTTTTGAGGCATCTCGTTAACCATAATTGGATATTGGTCGATCCGGCCAAGATTGAGGCGGTCATGAGGTGGGAGGTGCCGAGATCACCCACCGAGATCAGGAGTTTCTTGGGTTTGGCCGGCTATTATCGGAGATTTATTAAGGATTTCTCCAAGATCGCCGTGCCACTCACCAAGTTGACCCGGAAGAGTGTTGCGTTTTCTTGGGGTCTGGAGCAGCAGACCTCGTTCGAGACACTTCACCAGAAATTATGAGAAGCCCTAGTGTTAGCCCTTCCGGAAGGGATGGAGGATTTTGTGGTATATTGTGATGCATCAATATCCGGATTGGGAGCGGTGCTTATGCAGAAGGGGCATGTGATAGCATATGCATCGAGGCAGCTTAAGCCTCATGAGTCGAGATATCCCACTCATGATTTGGAGCTGGGAGCGGTAGTGTTCGCTCTCAAAATATGGCGACATTATCTGTATGGGGTTCGGTGTACGATATACACGGACCACAAGATCTTGAAGTATTTGATGGATCAGCCCAACCTGAATATGCGCCAGACGAGGTGGTTGGACGTGGTCAAGGATTATGATTGTGAGATCCTGTACCACCCGGGCAAGGCTAATGTTGTAGCTGATGCACTGAGCCGTAGGGCGGAGGGCGCCCCAATATGAGGTGTTTGTTTGAGATTGACAGTGATGACCCCGGTGTTGGATGCTATTCGTGGGGCCCAGTCTGAGGCTGTGAATCCAGAAAGCCAGAAGAGAGAGCGAGTTGTCGGGTTGGTATCAGAATTAGTTACCGATAGCCGGGGCTTATGACATTTCAGGGTCAGATATGGGTACCGTCCGTGGGCGGAACGCGTACCATTTTTATGGAAGAGGCTCATCGATCGAAATTCTCGATCCATCCCGGGGCCACTAAGATGTATTTGGACCTGAAAAAGGAATATTGGTGGCCCTGTATGAAGAGGGATGTTGCATGGTTTGTAGAGAGATGCTTGACCTGTCACAGGGTGAAGGCCGAGCACCAGCGTCTACATGGTAAGCTGTAGCCATTAGAGATTCCCGAGTGGAAATGGGAACAGATTACCATGGACTTCATCACCAAATTGCCAAGGACCGCGAGGGGTGTCGATGCAATCTGGGTGATTGTGGATAGGTTGACGAAGAGTGCTCACTTCCTGGCCATCAGTGAGAGCTCTTCCGCGGAGAAGTTGGCAGAGATGTGCGTGAGAGAGGTGGTATCGCGGCATGGAGTGCCGATATCGATTGTCTCAGATCGATATGTATGTTTCACTTCCAGATTCTGGAAGAAGTTTCATGAGGAATTGGGTATGAAACTGCATTTTAGTACCGCATACCACCCACAAACTGATGCGCAGAGTGAGCGGATGATTCAGACGCTCGAGGACATGCTCTAAGCATGTGTGTTGGATTTCGGCGGGAGTTGGGACACGTATTTTCCCTTAGCGGAGTTTTCTTATAACAACAGCCATCATTCGAGCATTGACATGCTGCCCTTTGAGCTATTGTATGGGAGGTGGTGTCGAACCCCTATTTGCTGGGGAGAAGTAGGGCAGCGTGTGATGGGTAGTACCGAGATTGTGCTTCAGACATAGCAGATCCAGCAGGTCAGACAGAGGTTGTTGACCGCTCAGATTCGTCAGAAGAGTTATGCGGACAGACGCCGGTCCGAGCTCGAGTTTCAGTTCAGCGACTTCGTGCTCCTGAAGGTCTCTCCTTGGAAAAGAGTGATCCGATTTAGGAAGAGGGGCAAGTTGGGACCCCGATATATTGGTCCTTTCAGGGTGATCGCGAGGGTAGGTAGAGTAGCCTATCGTTTGGAGTTGCCAGCAGAGTTGGGTCAGATTCATGACACTTTCCACGTGTCGCGGCTGCGAAAGTGTATAGCCGACGAGTCGGCAGTGGTGCCATTAGAAGATATTCAGGTGGATGCGAGCCTGAATTATGTTGAGAGACCGGTGGCGATCAGTGATTGGAAGATCAAGGTTTTGAGGAACAAGGAGGTGCCTCTGGTGCAGGTCCAGTGGCAGCATCGGAAAGGGTCAGAGTTGACTTGGGAACCGGAGCGTGAGATGCGGGAGCAGCATCCAGAGTTGTTTGCAGAGTGAGACTTCGAGGGCGAAGTCTGATTCTAGTGGGGGAGAATTATAACATCCGGATTCCCAGGTATTATATTTTATTCTCTTATTTTTGTAAGTTGTGAGGAGACTCGGCGAGTTGGTGTCTAAACTCGACGAATATGGTCGCGGATTCGTATGCGAGTTCACAGCTGGACTCGACGAGTTCACGAGTGGACCATGAGTCCACGCTGTTTAATGAAACCCTAATTTCCAGGGTTTGAGACCTATTTAAAGGCCCTTATGGCCATCATTTGCGGCCACCAACCCCCAAAGAGAAACCCTAAGAGATCTAGAGCGTTTGTGAGGAAGGAGAGGCCATTCTTGATCCTTTTGTGGGTGTTTTTGCAAGAAGGAAGTGACCAAGGCAAGACGAGGCTGAAGGAGGTGCGATTTTGGTGGTTTTTGAGTTCATAGAGATTGTATTGAGGTATTTTTCTCGGACCTTCTTCAGTTTTGGTGTTGATTCTTAGTGTTAGGGTTTTCTAACCCTTTTAGAGGTTGATTAAGTGGAGCATTTGGTCCCTTCTCGAGTTTGTTTCTAGGATCTGGACCCAAAGAGGTCCAGAGACCTTAATCCTTGGAGCTTTATGATTCAGTTTGGGAGCCATGAGCTTGGGATGCCATTTTGGGTCTAAATCACCAAGTTAGACCATTTTGATGTTGTATGAGTGTCAAGGTCTGAACTTTACGTGATTATCATGCTTGGGAAGGCCAGATCTATGAATGTATGGAACAGATCTGACCTCAGGAGTTGTATGGAGTTTGTGCATGGCATGAACTCGCCGAGTCCGAAGAACAGACTCGGAAAGTAGTATGAAGGTTTCCCGTAAATCACTCAGTGAGTGGACTTACCGAGTTGGGGAATAACTCGGTAAGTCAGGGAGAGTCATGGGGGACTGAGTTCAAGATGGAACTCGCCGAGTTGTTCTTGAGACTCGGCGAGTTGAGTCGGGGTGGCCCCGCGATTCATGCCAGGTGGAACTCGTCGAGTCAGGGGAAGTATACGACGTGCCAAGAGAGGGTCTAAGAGAGTCAGTGGACACGTGTAGACTTGTCGAGTCGCCCTAGTGCACTCGACGAGTCGGGTCAAAGTTTGACCGTTGACCTTGTTGACTTTTAGGGTTGAGTACAGTTGTATTTATGAGAGTATTTACGTTATGTGATTAGGCGGAGGCTAGATCACATTTCTACCGAGTCAGACACTTACCAAGACATCGAGGTGAGTCTTCTCACTATACGTTACTTAGAGTGGTATATTGTGTGGACCAGAGGGTCTTATGTGTTATGTATGAGATTATGTGCTATGTGTTATATGTATGTTGTATGATGTTATAGACCGGACCGAAGGGTCCAACGATACAGACCGGGTCGGAGGGCCCAACGAGCTATGACCGGACCAGAGGGTCCAACGTGCTACGGGACTGGAGGTTCCCACTGAGACACATCGACCGGAAGGTCGTATTATAGCCTCGAGTGGCGTATATGTTGTATGCGGTATTTTGGGGAACTCACTAAGCATTTATGCTTACAGTTGTTGTGTTATGTGTTTCAGGTACTAGTGATGAGCGCGGGAAGGCTCCGACATGATTCGTACACACACACGCATTGGAGTTTACGTTTGAGATTCTGGGGAGATGTTTTGTGATGATAACATTTGATACAATATGTTTTGACATTATTTTATGAGTAAATGTATGTTTTAAAAATGAAAAATTGTTTTGAAAATTTACGTTGTTACACCAAGAGACCCAGGGCGGTTCGAATAGAATGAAGGTCGGTGAGGCCATCCAGTCATGCTGAAGGTTTTGTGAGAGGTCCATATAGTTTCTAGGTCGGCGCGGCGTTCATTCAGGCTGAAGGCTCTGTATGTATGTTGTTGTTTGTTATGTGTGTATGGTGGTGAATTGGGAGAACTCACTAAGCTCCGTTCTTACAATTTCAATTTATTGTTTTAGATGCTTCAGATGATTGTAGCAAGGCAAAGGCGTGATTGTACACATCCTTGATTTTACGTCTGATTGGATCTTAGGAGACTCTGATTTTAAACAATGTTTTGGAAACAATGGTGTTGTAAACACTTCTTTTAGCAAATGGGTTGTTTTGAAAAGTTTAAATTTGTCGAATTTTTTTGGGGTGTTACACTGTAACATTCTGTTTCGGATTGTCCGTGATTAGGGTTTGGTGGCTGCAACCCAGGCATAAGGAAGCCTTAGGGCTGCGACAAGTTACTAGAAGCGTAGGGATTCTCGTCACCTTTCTGTGGATATGAGGTTCATTGGAAACAAATTTATATCAAGGAATCTATGGAAGTTTGAAGTTTTGTGAAGATAGGTCCCTTGTTTGAAAAAGGTGGCAGCTGAGTACGCTGGGCGTACGTGTGAGTACGCTTAGCGTACTCATGTGCGTGACTTTTAGGTAGAGCCACCTAGTATGCTGGGCGTACTAGACACAGAGTGAAAACCCTAAATGAGGGGGTTTCCCTATATAAACAATATGATGGCCTCATTCCTGGCTACCATCCTCAAACAATCAACCCTCTCAAACCCTTATCCTCGTTCTTGATCTTGTGTGTGTCCATTTGAGAGCATTTAAGTGATTCTGTGTGTTCTTGGAGTGAAGAAGGAGCTTTGAAAAAGAAGGAGTGGGAGTGTCGGATATAGATCTGAGCATATATGTGTTGGGAGCTTCATTTGGAGGTATAAAGCTCAAATCTTTCTCATTCTTTTGCTTTGTGCATCATGTTAGACCATCTTAGGGTTTTGGTCCCAATGTTGGATGCTTTATGAGAAAATGAGCTCTTGAGATAAGAGAATGAGAGTTTTGGGTGTTTGTAACTTTACCAGCTATGCAAAGGCTTAAAGTCGTAGACTTTATGGAGCAAGAGCCTTTAGGGAGTCCAGATATCTGATATGAGCTAAGGTCTTAACGGGTTAAGACCAAGAAAGTGAGAAAATCCATACTGGACGTACGCCGAGCGTAATCCTAGTATGCCTCCCGTACTGAGTTGGGGTCCCCGATCAGATTTCATGCATGCTTGTGTACGCTGAACGTACCAAGGGAGGTACGCCCCACGTAACCTCGTTGTGGGCCTTTTGGGCTAAATCTTATTTTGGGCCTAAAGGGTTAGGCCTGGATCTTTGGGCTTGTGTACTAGAGGTTTTGAGCAGAGAAATATTATATATATATATATATATATATATATATATATATATATATATATATATATATACCTTGGGCACTTGTGTTGGGCTTGTCGCTTGGACTTGAGAGTTGGGCCTCGGGAGAGCCCATTCATTATTGGGCCTCGGTAGGCCCAATGAGTTTTAGGTTTTGATAAAGAGTTTAACATGTAAAAGAGGTTGATACACATTTTGAAGTAGTTTGATTGATAAAACATCTAACAGTATAGCAAATCCATTGTTTGGTAGTTATTAATCACATGTGATTGATATAATAACTATAATGTTTCAACTTGTATTCCCCCCCCCCCCCCCCCCCATAAAAGCATTTAAAATCATTTAAAAGGTAGATTAAGGGGTATGAACTCACCAATAGTGAGTGGTTTGGATGAACGAGTGGTATAGGATGCTAAGTGTCAAGTGAAGACTTGAGTACACACACGGATCCTATATAACATATAATGACATATATATATATATATATATATATATATATATATATATATATATATATATATATATATATAATTAGTGATTTAACAACTAATTAAGCAAGTAAAGACACCCTAGGACATGGAAAACACTTTAATTCAAGTGCTAGAAGTACCAAAGGGTTGCATCTAAGGGAAGTATGACCTCACAAAGGAGTTTACGGCCAACATGGAAGTCTCACATGAGTTTACGGCCAAGGGGTAAACCCCCATGAGTTTACGGCCGTAAACTCATGGTATTTTGTACCAAATTGTGTTGTAAGGTCTTACAAGTCATTAGGAAGTGTTCTAGGTTCAAGTCTAAGCCTTAGGAAGGAGTGGTGGCACAAATGCACCACTTATTAGTGTTTACGGCCCAAGGTGATTGCCTTGGCCGTAAACACCATATGGTCTTGAGTTTCTTGATGTTTTCTAAGTGTTTAACAAGTGATTGATGCATATAACAAGCTAAGAGTAGTGTACTTACTTATAAGAAGCTTGTAAGGGTGTTTAAGGTCCAAGAACACTAGTGTGTGTTCTTGGTGAAATGAAGAACACTTGAAGATCTATCAAATTAAAGAGATTTCATGGATGAAATCATGTACAATCACTAGATAAGGAGATGTAACAACAAATCAAGAGAAAGAATTCTTACATTTTTGGAAGATCGAGATGAAGATCTTAAGATACTTGAGAGAGAAATGGGGTTTCTAGCGTTGATATGGAAGATAAATGAGGAAAATGATGTAAACTCATGTACTTAACATGAGTTCACGGCCAAACTCATGAGTTTACCGCCCAAACATGAAGGTTTGGCCATAACCTCCATTTAATGGGTTTAAGGCTTGATTAAGGTACACTTGACTCAAGCAGATACTTCCTAACTCCCAATTCTTGAATATACTAGGATTAGAACACTCAAACGGACTCTAAACAGTGCTAAATGATAGCAGAAACAGGTCTGACTTTAATTGGATTGATTGACTGTACAAGATAGAAATTTCGGGTTGTCACATCATCCCCTCGTTAGAGAGAATTTTGTCCCGAAATTAGAGTTTAAGCAAATCAGTAGTTACAAATAACTAAGTAAAAAGATGAGGATATTTCAATTTCATTTGATCCTCGCGCTCCCAAGTGAATTCAGGTCCTTGCTTGGCATTCCAGCGAACCTTCACTATCAGGATACGACTTTGTTTCGTTTGCTTGACCTCTCGGTCCATGATCTCTACAGGTTCTTCCACGAAGTTGAGGCTCTTGTTGATCTCGATCTCGTCGAGTGGGATAACAAGATTCTTATCGGATAGGCACTTTTTCAAGTTCGAGATGTGGAAAGTAGAATGTAGGTTACTTAGTTCGCGGGGTAGATTGAGTTTGTAAGTTATAGGGCCGATTCTAGCGAGAATCTCGAAAGGCCCTACGTATCTTGGATTTAGCTTTCCGCACTTTCCGAAGCGTATCAAGCCCTTACAGGGTGAGACTTTTAAAATAAATCGGTCTCCCACCTGGAATTCCAAAGGTTTCCTTCTTTTGTATGCTTAGCTTTTCTGTCGGTCTCTAGAGGCTTTCAATCGTTCACGAATCTGAACGATCTTCTCTGTCATTTCCCGAATGATCTCCGGACCAGTGAGAGTGCTGTCAGGAACTCGTCCTTTAGCTAACTGGGTGTCACCCACCCTAGTGCAACACAGAGGGGATCTGCACTTTCGGCCATATAGGGCTTCAAACGGAGCAACCTTTATGCTCGTGTGATAACTATTGTTGTAGGAAAACTCGACAATGGGTAAATGAGTATCCCATGCCGTCACAAAGTCGATCACACAGGCTCGCAACATATCTTCCAAGGTTTGAATAGTCCTTTCACTTTTTTCGTCAGTTTGCGGATGGTAGGCTGTACTCATGTCCAGCCTCGTTCCGAGGGAACTTTGTAGCGACTGCTAGAACCTCGAAGTGAATCTACTATCTCTAGAGATAATGGATATGGGAACACCATGCAGTCGTATGATCTCCCTAATGTAAGTTCTTGTTAGTTTCTCCATCTTGTCAGTCTGTTTGATAGGCAGGAAGTGTGCGGACTTGGTTAACCTGTCAACGATCACCCATATGGTATCGAGACCACCCGTTGTCTTGGGCAACTTGGTTATGAAGTCCATCGTGATCCGCTCCCACTTCTATTCAGGTATCTTCGGTTGCTGAAGTAAACCTGATGGTTTCTAGTATTCGACCTTAACCTTTGCGCAAGTAAGGCATTTACTCATAAAGGTAGCAATCTATGCTTTCATGTTAGACCACCAGTATAACTATTTAAGATCCAGATACATCTTATCTGAACCTAGGTGGACGGAATATCGAGTGTTGTGCACCTCGGTCATGACCATGTCTCTGAAGCCACCGTGTTTCGGTATCCAGATCCGATGCATGAAATATAAAGCTTCGCCACCCTTGACTTCCAAGTTCTTATCCATCCCTCTTAGGGATTCACTCGCCACATTTTCAGGTTTCAGAGCGTCGATCCGAGCCTCCTTAATTTGTGTGGTCAAGTGTGAATGGATAGTCATAGTCAATGATTTGACTCTACGACCAGAGTATTCTTTCCGACTTAGGGCATCCGCTACTACGTTGACCATGCCAGGATGATAATGAATTTCGCATTCGTAATCACTGAGTAGCTCGACCCACCGTCGTTGTCTCATGTTGAGCTCCTTCTGGTTGAATATATGCTGTAGGCTTTTGTGGTCTGTAAAGATAGTGCTTTTCGTACCGTACAGATAGTGTCTCCAGATCTTCCGAGCAAACACAACTGCTCCTAACTCAAGATCATGTGTGGTTTAGTTCACCTCGTGTGTCTTCAGCTGCCTCGAGGCGTAGTCAATGACCTTACCTCTTTGCATTAGAACACAACCGATCCCTTGATTTGATGCATCGCAGTAGACTATGAAGTATTCTATTCCTTATGGGAGGGATAGTATCGGTGCGGTGCATAAGGCTCGTTTCAGCGTTTGGAATGCTTTCTCTTGCTTCTCTTCCCAGTTAAAGGCCATGCCCTTCTGGGTCAAAGTCGTAAGAGGTTTCGCAATTCGAGAGAAGTTCTGAATGAACCTACGATAGTAGCCAGCAAGGCCTAGAAATTGGCGAATTTCTGTAGGTGTCTTCGGTGCTGACCAGTTCTCAATGGCTTTGATTTTGAAAGGGTCCACATGAATTCCCTCTTCACTAACAACGCGACCCAGGAATTCGACTCTTCGAATCCAAAACTCGCATTTAGAGAACTTCGCGTAAAGCTTCTCTGATTGTAACGTTTCCAAGATCTGACGTAGATGCTGTTGGATTATTGTCTAAGTCCATAACTATTTTGGTATGTACTTGACCCGATGGTGCATGGTCCTTTTGGGTTGCCTTCACCAAAGCAACTTGATAGGATGAATTATGGAGAGAAAGGATTAAATATGATTTATTAATATATTATGGGAATAATATATTAAAGGAGAAATCATATTGGTTAATTAATATTAGTCAAGAATTAATAAGAATTAAGTTTGTGACTAAAAGAGTTTAATTAAACTTAAGGGACTGGAATTATAATTATAAGATAATTGCAATTTGGGCTATGGATTGCCTTATATTAAGGAGTGGACGAATTCTATGGGGAAACCCATTAGAAATCGTCCAATGCCTTTAAGGAAAGGAGTCCATGGGTTGCTTAGGGCTTAAGCATCAAAATTAGGGTTTCCTTGTTAGATAACCCTAATAGCCTCACTATATATAGAACCCTTATGCTCCAAAAACGTGGTGAACTAGTTTTCTAGGGTTTCCACACGTTTTGGGCAGCCTGCTTCTCTTCTCTTCTTCATCCTCTTGCTCTTGGTGTATGTGAACCATTAGAGGAGTGACATTTGTGACTCTAAGCTTTCTAAAGTCAATACAAGAAGGATTTGAGATTGTTTGTAACATCCAAAATTTCAAAACAATTAAAACTTTTCAAAACCACTCATTTTAATAACGTTGTTACAAAAAGGTTTTCAATACATTATTTAACAGAGTATTTTCCCCAGGTTTATATCATAAAACACCAACGCGAGGAACGGTACAATCACGCCTTTGCCTTGCCACAGACTCTTGAGAACCTGAAACATAAAACCACAACTGTAAGCCCGAAAGCTTAGTGAGATACCCCCAGAATACCAACCACATATACGCCTTTCCAGGCCCTGACCTTCCGGTCCATGTGTCTCAGGGGACTTCCGTCCCTGCTGGGTAAACCTTCCGGTCCTACCCACGCCGACCTTCCGGTCCATCACACAACATAATCGCCTTCCGGCCCATAACATATTGCCTTCCGGCCCATAACATATTGCCTTCCGGCCCATAACATATATTGCCTTCCGGCCCATAAGCATAAAACGCATATACAACATAACGAATAATCATATAGCAGTTCATAGACAACAATCGATCAACAGATTACATATCATAACATTACTCTAACAAGATACCGGTCTAGCCGGTCACTATCATAACATTACCCTATGAATCAGTCAACATACTAAATGCATACATACGCCTTTCCAGGCCATGACCTTCCGGTCCACATAGTAATGCCTTCCGGCCTGTAACATATAATGACAACTACCCGGATTTCCATCCGGTAAAAAGGGTCGGCCTTGGTGCCATAAACCCTAGCGATATAGTGAGGATAACTCACCTCGAAACTGCCGACTGAACAGATAGCTCAAGCTGCTCCGATCACTGATACGATCTCCACCTCTGGACAGTCACCAATGCACTGAACTCAAACAATAACAACAATTACCAAAATACCCCTGGAACCACTGGTAAATCCTTGGTCAAAGACAAGGTCAAAGTCAACCCCTGACTGACCCTACTCGCCGAGTCAACCCTATGACTCGCCGAGTCCCCATACTCAGAACTTCACTCAACCCGCGATCTAACTCGCCGAGTCACCCCAAGACTCGCCGAGTTCAACGACTCTGAGTCCACTCGCCCTTAAATCACCGATTCCTTAAGACACCCTTTCTACACGTCGAGTATCCCATTTTTACTCGACGAGTTCCTCCTGGAAGAATCGCGGGGCCACCCCGACTCAACTCGCCGAGTCTGAAGAACAACTCGACGAGTCCCAGTAAATCTTCAAGCTACTCGTAGAGTGTGTTTATCGGACTCGGCGAGTCCATGTCATGCAACCGCTCAAACTGCTTTCTAATGGCAGAACTGCTCCGACCATTCATAGGCCTGGCCTTCCTAGACTGGTTCATCACGTAAGGTCCTCATTTTGGTGCTCATGATACACCCCATGATTCATAACATACATATTGACCTAAGGCATAAGGATTCCAATCCAAAACCTTCATCAATTCCCGAAATGTACAGGCATGGGACATTCTGGACCTCCAAAGGTCCCAATACAGAGTCACAATGGTTTGGGGGACTAGGGTAGCATTCAATCTAATCACAAAAGGGTTCCACAAACCCTAATTCCATAAACACATCAACATAGCAGAGTATACTCGAATTCTTACCTGGCTGATGTATTCTCTGTGTCCCCAATCCTCAGAATGTGACTCCCTTGCTGCTCCTTTAGCCAATCCCTTCTCTTCCTTGCACAACCACTCTTCTATAATCAACAATGGCCTATAATCCTTGCTCCAGATGCACACAATCGATTTAGGGTTCTTCTCAGAAGGCTAAACTGAACAATGACGGCCAATGAGTCCTTTTTATACGTCCCAAACCTGAACGGTTAGGGTTTTCGCTAAACAGCGTAGACTCGCCGAGTCCATATCTGGACTCGTCGAGTCCAGTCGCGAACCCGCGACCAAGTCTGCGATCCTACTCGGCGAGTCTAGGTTCCAACTCGCCGAGTCCCCTCTTAAAATACTCCAAAAACATAATTTTAACAATACCTGAGATTCCGGGCTGTTACAATTCTCCCCCACTAGGATTAGACTTCGCCCTCGAAGTCTCACTCTGAAAATTGTTCCGGATGCTGCTCCCGCATCTCACGTTCCGGCTCCCAAGTCATTTCCGATCCCTTCCGATGTTGCCACTGAACCAATACCAGAGGTACCTCCTTGTTCCTCAGAACCTTGATCTTCCGATCCCTGATGGCCCAATGTACCGGGGCCCCAACTTGCCTCTCTTCCTGAAGCGAATCACTCCTTTCCAAGGAGAGGCCTTCAGGAGTACGAGGTCGCCGACCTGAAACTCAAGCTCGGACCGGCGTCTGTCTGCATAACTTTCCCTGTCGGCTCTGTCGAATCTGCTCTGTCGACTGAAGCACGATCTCTGTACTGCACATCACTCTCTGTAACCGAAAATTACCCAAGATGCAACTCTGCTCTAAATCTCAACGATCACTCGACCCATAAGGGTTAGGAAACCATGAACCACCGGATCCCCGATCCAAAGCCCACTTTGTCCATTCCGGACCGACTGAGAGATCCATTCTCACTCTCAGAGCAACTCTCACAAGTTCTCCTCTTGCCATCACATACACATGCTGAACTAGCCCCAACACCCGCAGGTTGGAAGACCTGATGCACTGATGATATCCTCGAACACCTCCCAAGATGAACCACTACATCCACCCTACACTCTGATCAGAATCACACTGAGAATTTAAGATTCTCTCTCCCCCTGCATCCCTTCTGAGCCTCAACAGACATCCCCAAACCGAATGGGTTCCTACTTCGCTGCCGCGAACACGATGCTCGAAGCCATACTCGAAATACTCTAACCATAACTCTGCTCTGCAGCTTTCATTCTCGTGAACTTGCACTCCCCTTCGGAGTTACACACCTTTCTCTTTTCCTTCCAAGGGACCCTCTTGGCCATAATGCCACTCCAACCGGTGCCACGGTGCTTGCCCCAAGCGACACCACCCTTTTTGCGTAACCGCTATTCACATACTCTGGTTCTCATTGCAAGGGATCTCAATCCCATGCACTCTCTCCACTCATCAAAATCACTGCCTCAGCTAAACAAGATCACTAACCCGGGGCCAGACCTTCCAATGCAATCACACTGCAACATACACAATCCGCAATCTCAAACTGATCCAGCAATACCAACAGAGTCTCCAGCATGACTGGACCGACTCTCATAACACATACTAGCCACTCGAGGCTATATCTCTGTGGGTCCGTACACCCAAACTCTGCGAACCCTCAGGTTCTAACTCTGGGAACCTTCCGGTTCCAGCTCTAGAAATATGCACAACATAATCCCGTGGGATTAATGCAGTACAACCCATCACATACCTCAAACATACCAATACTCTGATCGCATAACCCCGGTTACTTACTCAAGCTTGATCCCGGCCTTCTCTCAGGCCTCCACAATCAAATGCCCTAGGTCTGTATCCCGCCCCGCATACCCGACACTCGCTCTCGTCGGCCTATACTCTGAGCTGACAAACACTGCTGAATCCCAACAACTAAGCACCCTCACATACTCATCGATCTCCCGGAGAATTCTCCAATTCTCCCCCACTAAAGCACTGACTAACTGCCACCGATCGTCATTAACGACCTTTCAGAACAATCCTGCACAAAGAGAACATTTACACACTGACTGCTTCCCACAAGCATAAGCAACCCTCAGCAAAACACATCTCCTCCCTGATCAATCCACTCAAAAGAATCTGGTCTTTCAATTATCCACTCTACGACTGCAGATGCTACCCGACATTCAACCCAGTGCCGCATCTCCACTAACAACCCTCACGAACGATAACCAACGGAATTCCCAACAATAACCCGTAACCAAACCCACAACCTGCCAAAGGATGAATACCACATCGAAAACCGCACAAGGCTACCGGCACCAAAACACCAAACTATAACCATACCAAACCATTAGGGAACAACGAATGCCAAAGCGAAAACCTGAAGCACCAATCCATAACCATGCCAAACCCGCGAAACAACGAATACCGCATCGAAATCCACACAAGATACCAGCACAAACAATACGCCACAATCAATGCAAGACAATCAAGACATCAAGAAAGCATCATACCCGCAGCTGCCTCCGGCATTGCTCCGTCTCCCTCTGCCGCAAGCCGATAAGCACGACCCTGAGCCCTTGGGGCTCCGCTCCATTCTGTCCTCCTCCTGAACTCCTCAAGGTGGCCGGTGCTAGAGCCTGCACCGGTCCTGCAGAAAGCTGTGGACAGTTGACCCTCAAATGTCCAACCTGCCGACACTGATAACAAATCCTCAAATCCCGAATTGGCACTGACTGCCGACAATCCCGTGCACCGTGTCCCTCCTTTCCGCACTTGCGGCATGCACCACTGGACCAGCAAGCTCCGGTGTAACCCCTCCCACACTTCCCACAAGTGTGGCCGCTCCGATCCCCCATTCTAACATCTACGGTCCTGGACCGTTTCGGCGCCGACTGCGACTGCATCGGGGCCTGCCTCAGCTCACGCAACTACAACTCAACCTCTAACTCACGCCACATGGCGGCCTCCTGCAACTCCAACAAGTTCTCACACCTCTGCGCAGACACGAACTGTCTGATATCCCTCTTGAGCATACTCAGATATCAGGACATCTGAGCCTGCTCCGAAGCGAACTCAGGGCAAAACATCGCCCTCTCAATAAACATCCTGGTGATCTTAGTCACCGACTCTGAATCCTGCTTCAGCTCAAGGAACTCCCGAGCAAATCTCTCCCTCTCATCTCGCGGAACATAGCGAGTACTGAACATCTCTCTAACTGATCCCCTGAAACCGCAGCCCTCTGCGCGTCGGAATATGACCCCATGGTCAATCTCCACCAATAGGTCCAGAGCACACCTCGCCCTCTGATCAGCAGGGCATAAACTCGTGGAGAAACACCCCTCCACGTCTGATAACCATCTCATAGCAGCAATCGGGTCCTGAACTCCATCGAATGTGGGAGGCTTCGCATAATAGAAGTCCCGATACTGAAAACCCCGACTAGCTCCTCTCTTTGCCGTTGCTACAGCCGCTGTAACTGCCGCGGCAGCCGTCTCTGCGAGAGCCGCATATCGCTCATCAAACTACTCAACCATGGCGGTCCTGATCGACCCAAACAATTCTGGCGACTCAGCCCGTAACAATGCAGCAACCTCATCACGCAGGATCTCGCGAATCCTCGCATCCCGCTCGCTCGTGCTCGTCCGATCGATAACCTCCGACGGCACCGATTCACCCGGAACTCGCTCCCCCGCTCCCGATCCTGATCCGGATCCACTATCATCATGCCTCGAAATCTCCATACTGAAGGCACCCTACCAATCTCAGACACTTCCCACAATCCTGGGATCCAACTCTCGCAACCCTACCCTAGAGACCATGGTTTCCCTGATACGCGTATGGGTCCTGTGCTTTCAGTAGTACGGGCCCATACTACCTTCCACACCTACCCATATTTGTATGAAGTACTACCACAATACCCTAGGGAACATGCATAACAACTATCAACCCTCACCACTAGAGGAACACTGAGAATATCCCATAAGGGACCCTAGGCTACAGGCATCACAAATCAGGCAACATTATCATGAATTCCTGAAGATCCCTAGCCTAACTCTAGCATGTTGTTCTATCAAGCTCAATAAAACAAATATCACGTATGGTATCTTGGGGTTACTTACTGGCTCCGGCTGATCGTACCTCCGCGTCCTCCTTTTACTAAATTTTGAAAACCATTTTAATTTCTCTTTTTAAAATCCTCCTCGATTTGAGACTGGAGTCACACGAATGTTTCCCCAATTCACTCAAACCAAGGCTCTGATACCAACTTGTAACATCCAAAATTTCAAAACAATTAAAACTTTTCAAAACCACTCATTTTAATAACGTTGTTACAAAAAGGTTTTCAATACATTATTTAACAGAGTATTTTCCCCAGGTTTATATCATAAAACACCAACGCGAGGAACGGTACAATCACGCCTTTGCCTTGCCACAGACTCTTGAGAACCTGAAACATAAAACCACAACTGTAAGCCCGAAAGCTTAGTGAGATACCCCCAGAATACCAACCACATATACGCCTTTCCAGGCCCTGACCTTCCGGTCCATGTGTCTCAGGGGACTTCCGTCCCTGCTGGGTAAACCTTCCGGTCCTACCCACGCCGACCTTCCGGTCCATCACACAACATAATCGCCTTCCGGCCCATAACATATTGCCTTCCGGCCCATAACATATTGCCTTCCGGCCCATAACATATATTGCCTTCCGGCCCATAAGCATAAAACGCATATACAACATAACGAATAATCATATAGCAGTTCATAGACAACAATCGATCAACAGATTACATATCATAACATTACTCTAACAAGATACCGGTCTAGCCGGTCACTATCATAACATTACCCTATGAATCAGTCAACATACTAAATGCATACATACGCCTTTCCAGGCCATGACCTTCCGGTCCACATAGTAATGCCTTCCGGCCTGTAACATATAATGACAACTACCCGGATTTCCATCCGGTAAAAAGGGTCGGCCTTGGTGCCATAAACCCTAGCGATATAGTGAGGATAACTCACCTCGAAACTGTCGACTGAACAGATAGCTCAAGCTGCTCCGGTCACTGATACGATCTCCACCTCTGGACAGTCACCAATGCACTGAACTCAAACAATAACAACAATTACCAAAATACCCCTGGAACCACTGGTAAATCCTTGGTCAAAGACAAGGTCAAAGTCAACCCTGACTGACCCTACTCGCCGAGTCAACCCTATGACTCGCCGAGTCCCCATACTCAAAACTTCACTCAACCCGCGATCTAACTCGCCGAGTCACCCCAAGACTCGCCGAGTTCAACGACTCTGAGTCCACTCGCCCTTAACTCACCGATTCCTTAAGACACCCTTTCTACACGTCGAGTATCCCCTTTTTACTCGACGAGTTCCTCCTGGAAGAATCGCGGGGCCACCCCGACTCAACTCGCCGAGTCTGAAGAACAACTCGACGAGTCCCAGTAAATCTTCAAGCTACTCGTCGAGTCTGTTCATCGGACTCGGCGAGTCCATGCCATGCAACCGCTCAAACTGCTTTCTAATGGCAGAACTGCTCCGACCATTCATAGGCCTGGCCTTCCTAGACTGGTTCATCACGTAAGGTCCTCATTTTGGTGCTCATGATACACCCCATGATTCATAACATACATATTGACCTAAGGCATAAGGATTCCAATCCAAAACCTTCATCAATTCCCGAAATGTACAGGCATGGGACATTCTGGACCTCCAAAGGTCCCAATACAGAGTCACAATGGTTTGGGGGACTAGGGTAGCATTCAATCTAATCACAAAAGGGTTCCACAAACCCTAATTCCATAAACACATCAACATAGCAGAGTATACTCGAATTCTTACCTGGCTGATGTATTCTCTGTGTCCCCAATCCTCAGAATGTGACTCCCTTGCTGCTCCTTTAGCCAATCCCTTCTCTTCCTTGCACAACCACTCTTCTATAATCAACAATGGCCTATAATCCTTGCTCCAGATGCACACAATCGATTTAGGGTTCTTCTCAGAAGGCTAAACTGAACAATGACGGCCAATGAGTCCTTTTTATACGTCCCAAACCTGAACGGTTAGGGTTTTCGCTAAACAGCGTAGACTCGCCGAGTCCATATCTGGACTCGTCGAGTCCAGTCGCGAACCCGCGACCAAGTCTGCGATCCTACTCGGCGAGTCTAGGTTCCAACTCGCCGAGTCCCCTCTTAAAATACTCCAAAAACATAATTTTAACAATACCTGAGATTCCGGGCTGTTACATTGTTATTGCTACATAATAATCAAGGTATGATCTAAACCCTAATTATATGTTATATTGATTAGCATATGCTAGATCTAGGGTTTATAGTCTTGGATAAATTGCATGTACAATAGAGAAACCTAGATCCAAGCATTAGGGTTTGTATGAGCACATAGGATGTTCTTATAACTAAAACCCATCAGTGGTATCAAAGACTAGATTGGTTTCTATTGTATTGATGCATTATGTAGCTGAAAAACGTTTTCTGGCCTTCTGTTCGACCTGACTCGGTGAGTCACTACCTGGACTCGGCGAGTCAGCCCTACTCGGCGAGTTCCAAAGTGTGACTCGGCGAGTCGGAGCGTCAGACAGAGGAAACTTCGGATTTTGTTGCTGTTTTGCTTAAGGATTATTACAATATTCGTTTTAAACCTATAAAATACGAATTTTATTGTTTCTTAATGAATATCCTTGCCAAAACACAAGATAATTACCAAATAATTTGATAATAACTTCCTTATATGATTAAAGTTGATTATTTGTATTAATTGGGTAACTTATTTTGCAAGAAATTGAAATTAGGTCAAATATAGATAATGACAAAATTAATTTGCTAATTTATATTATTTGTTATTTGATCCTTGAGTTATGAAAAGTTTCAATTTTCCCCTTTAGGTTTTATAGTTTAAATTTGAACGCAAAAGTTTAGTTTCTAAATTTAAATAGTTGAAACCCTAATGTTTTGAAAAGGTTCCAAAACTTGCCCTCAAGTTTTGGAATTTAAATTTTGATTAAAAGTTTAATTTTGATGTATATTTAAATTCTAAACACTAATGTTTTGAAATGTTTCAAAACTTGCCCTCAAGTTTTGGAATTTAAAAGTTGATTAAAGGTTTAATTTAGGAATGTTAAATTCTAAAACCCTACTATTGTTTTGAAAAGTTCAAATCACACCCTTATGGTTTTATTAATTAATTAAGGTGTATAATTAAAAGAGGTTTAACAAATCCATAAAAGTTTTGGTTTACAATTTAATTGAATTAAAAGTATAATTGTTAAATTTGACCACATAGTATTTTAAAAGTGTAAAATACACCCTATACTATATATAACATTAAAAGTCTAACATTATATATATGTATGAGTAAAAGTCAGTCTTACCGTTAGTAGGCCTCTTTCACGAAGCTGGTCTATAAGGGTGTTTAAGGAAATTGCCTATAAAATGGCGATTGAATGGGTATCTTCTCTTACCAACCGCACTCTTGACTAGTGGAGGGTCGTTAGCCGAACGGGTAGGATAGGACAAAACCTTCCATTATAAGTATAATGAAGTACAAAAGTAACTAAATGTTTTACAAATTCCCAATCTTAGTTACTTAGGCAAAAGTGAATTGATGCAATTCCATGAAATTACACTTTGTGCCCTTGCGAAGACGTTAGTGGAGCATGTGTGGTTTACCGACACACTAAATGGTTCTAAGCAAAGGTAGCAAAGGGTGACTCAATGTTTGTCATAGTTCGGTGGAGCGTGTGTGGTTTACCGGCACATCGAATAGGTGACCATAACATGTGAGGGCACCATGTAAGTTTGCATGGTTATTCACACCCGCTTTGTGATCCTCGGCATCCCAGTCAAAAACTAGAGGGGCATATCGAGATTCAAACATGCGATTGAAATGTTCAATGAATCTCAAAGGATCTAGGAGTTTTCATAGATTTAAAACTTAAATTTCTTTTTCTTTTTTCATGGTGGAAATTAGTGAATCGTCATTCACTTACCTTCAAATATTCTGCAACTAGATTACGACATCCCTTTTCTAGGTTGTAGCATATTGTGTTGGGTCCTAGCCTTAGTATATCATTTGGGTGATTTACTAAGGACTCAATCAATCAACTAACTTGAATTCGTTTCTCCCGTTTTGTAGATGTCAAAGTTCGACAACTATGGTCTTCCCAAATCCCGTGGAACAAGCATTCCACATGAAGATGATATTCCACGATTCGATCGAGGAACGAGAGATCATGCTTCACTTCCTCCACCTCCTCCAATTATTGTCCCTAACCCACAAGTTTGAAGGCTTGAAAAGTTCAAGCTCACTCAAGCCCTTTTGGCAAGTAAACATAAAGAAGAAAATTCGGTGTGTATACACGTCCTAGGGATGAAGTCACACATTGATAGGCTAAGAATGTTGGGATCCGTTGTCTGTGAGGAGATGGCTGTTGATTGGGTTCGTCAGTCACTTCCTAACTCATATAGTGAGTTCGTAAGAGAGTACTATATGATGAATTGCGACGTGACCCTTATAGATCTCACCTACATGCTTATTGCTGCTGAATCAGCAATGGTTTGGCGCAATAGAAAAGCAAAGTTGATTGGTGAATCTGCCTTCAAGACCTCTATGGATATAGACAATGGCAATGAAAGACATGCTATGATCGAAAAGTTGGATCATAAGAGAAAGACAATGTCTGAAGTAGTTCCATGTCCTATTCCAAAAGAGTCAATTTGCTTTTATTGCCAAGAGAAGAGGCATTGGAGACGAAGCTGCCCTATTAACCTAAGAGATCTAAGAGATGGGAGAGTCAAAACGTATAGCTCTGCTTTAGGTAAAAAAAATCCATTGACTAACTCTTTTAAGCTTCTATTCTAAATTCTTAATACATAATGTGATAAGATTACAATTGATGTTTTGTAGGATCGAAGAAAAGAAAGGAAGCTTAAGGGAAGAAGTGAGCAAAATCTAACCATGAAGGAATGGATTTCGATCGCATTACTTGAAGATTAGATTCTTGAGCTACTACTTAGAGTTAGAATTAGATTGCTAAGAAAGATGTATTAGCATAGTTTTTCAATGAATTGCATTGTAAGGACAAATTTTTTCCGCAATAAAATAAATTTTGATTTTATTTATTTATCCTTGCAATGGCGTATATGAAAAATTGATGTTTGAATGTTTCTATTATTAGCACTAATGGATTTGATTCTTAATTAGGTTGTTTGTGGAAATGTCGAGAATTTACCAAATAGAGAGAGTTTCTCATCGCCCAAGTTTCAATTGGACAGAAACTTGGAATCATGCAACTTGGTTGCACGATGAATGAGAAATTTCATATTTGGAAATTAGACTAATTCATTGACAAAGTGTCAAGTGAAGGAATAGGAGATCGAGTACACAAAGTTGTGTGCTGATCAAGTCCACCACAAGAATAACAAAGATATTCGTCATGATTTACTAAAGGTTTAGTAAATATGATTACACTTATAAGATTAAGTGTAATTCTGAATTGATTAAAAAAGTGTAAATCAATAGCAGAACGAATAAGAAGAATCAAGTAGGCAGAAAGATAAAAGTTTCTCCATTCTAAGAAGAAGGGAGAGTACCTTTTATGCCTTATGATAAGTCTTAATGATTAAGAACCATATCTCAATTGATCCTCTAAGTGAGTCTTAGTACAATTGTATGTCTAAGAAGAGGAATCAAGAATTGAAGAAATGGTTAAATCAAGAAGTCAATCATACTTCGTTCCAAAACAAGTCTTAGAGTTAAGATTGTGAAATTGAGTAATAAGTATTAAGAAGGTTTATAACATTCATCAAATGTGGAAAGTTGTGATGTCTAGGATAAGACAAAGACCAACTAGGACCAATTTATGAAGTGTTTTGATAAAAACTACACTAACTCTTGAATATTTGTTTGTCAAGAAATGTTTATTAACAAGAGAATATTATATGTCAAGGAGTCAGTGGGAGTCTTAATGTCTTGAAAGGTTTCAAGAACAAATCAAAATAAACCTTATCGATCATCACTAGCACACGAGTTGAGGTTTACAACCTATCGTGCTGACACTATTTTGTTTCTGTGCCATTCCAATTGAGTTAATTATGCATGTGAGTTCTATGAGTTCTCATTTGAACGCATAAAAGGCAGGCACCTTGATCAATGGAAAGTACATTGATAGGAAAGGGTGAGCTGCTTAACTACTTGGAAGACATGGTGGGCAACTGTGTTACCATAAGGCAAGAAATCAAGATTAAGAAAAGTTCGGTCCATATGAGTTTGAATTTGTTGTAAACCTTGGTTTTGACAAATTCACATGGATAGGAACAAATACACCATTAAAATCTAAGTGTCATAAGATTCCCTCCTTCATGAAAATGACTGTGAGGAAATGCTTTCACTAAGAAAGATTTTAAAAAGATAGTGATTGTGAAAATTGTATTCTCGAATTCAATTATGGTTACGGTATCCCTTTCCATGATTTGAATTGTGAGGTTTGGCAATTAGTATGAATTGTTTAGACACACATATGAGCTATCAAGGGCAAAGGTGTATAAGCTTAGATAAAGGATTATCAAAGCATTAGGTATTAGAAACATGAACTTAAGAAATTCAATAAGTATTGTTTTTCTGGAAGTTAAGTTGGTTTATGAATACATGTCAAAGCTAATGGGAGCATAAGTGTTATGTTTATAATAATCATCATGATAGTGGGACATAAGTGTTATGATTGTATGATTATTAAGGAAAGTATTGCAAGTTAGCAATATTAATTATAGAGAACAAGAGTCATACTTTGCAAAGTTGTAAAGGTTGAATAGTTGTTTTGCTATAATTAAGGGAGAGAATATTATGCTTCATTTCGAATCTAAAGGCTTAGGTTGTGGAATGTTAATAAATTTAGTCAAGGATCAATAATGTGTTCTCGAATTTCGATTATGATTATGACATTCCTCTTCATAGTTCGAATTTTGAGAACGTAGCACATAAAATATTATGGCAGAAGATTGATAAAGCATCAAATCTTTATGTAAGACGTTATGCATCGTGTCCCATACGCTTCGGGTATAGGATCGATTGCAAATGCTATAATATTTGACCATTCTAAAATTTTCCAAATGTCTAGCGCAATTAGAGGGAAAAGGACAAGAATCGGTTTTGACTAAGATAATTAAACAACTATCAAAGGACAATCCAAAGTTCGCCGATGATTGGTCGCTTGTGAGTAGTTGGAAGTATAGTATTGGATGGAATATATCGACATTATTATAAATAGATAAGATTCTAATAAGAATGAGTTGTCATATGGAAAATGTGGAAACGTGTCCATATTGGGAATTGAATATTGAAAATCTATGTCTAGATTAGAAACTTTTATGAAAAAGGATGTTCAAAGGAATGTACTTTGAGTGAGAGACATCATATCTAAGGAATTTTACTGTAACAATCTCCAATAGAGGACTTTGTAATATCATTGGCAATAGTCATTGTGAGTTTTGTGCTATGACGTTATGAAAGGATCATTGCATAAAATGTTAGAATCTAGCATATTACATAAGTGGCAAGAATTTGATATTCTTTCACTTGTGAAAAGAATTGGGAGTTGTGAAATGAGTATGATTGGAAATGTGTTCATTTGATCCATTTCACAAAGTAAGAACCATAGATAAACATTGTGTGCATGCTAGGAGCATGGGACAAGTGTAGTAATAATTCAAGTAAGAAGTTGATAGTCCGACACAACAAATAATGAGTAATCGATATGGTGATAAATAAAAGGTGTTTTATTTATACTCAAAGGTTTGAGGCCATATGGGATTAGTATTATCCTTGTGTTTCACTTTGCATGTTTTGACTTCCTGAATAATTTAATTGATTAAGAACAGTCAAATTATTCGAACAGGCCACAGTCGTTCATATGTTGGAAGTAGGTATGAATAAAGACTGTCGTGAATTGGTGTGTGGATTGTGTAAAGAGCATTAGACATAAGCAAATGTTTGCTGCAACGTTCATGAGTGCTTATGAATGTGATTTGAGCATTGGATTAAACCCACGCTCACTTGGATCACTCCATGAATTGTATCACAAGTGATTGGTGAGACGATAACATCTTATATTCTTAAAACCGAGATGTGTGAGTTGTATCTTGCAAATCGGTTGCACATTGATAATATGTAAACGCACCAGTAACTTGGTGTCATAAAACATATTATTGTGTGTGATTCGGTGAGTGAGTGCAAGCGAGCATTGAATCAAAGTTTATCCGTTCCTTTTATTCAAAGTAGGATAAAAGAGATATCTTTGGGCCCCTCGATGATTTAGTGATGACAAACGTAAATGCTCGGCCGGGCTAGGGCTAATTTGATTTGTTCAATTATTCAGTTGTCATAAATCGGAAGTCGAGAAATAGTACAGAGAGAATGATTAGAAATCATGTCTTACGATATCTAGAATGGAGGAATATATGATCCCTTATCTAAAGGACACGCGTATCTGATAGGATCAGAGTTGATAGTTGCTTTGGAAAGCTACGATTGTAGATCAGGATCTGAAGTCATACAGAATAGTTATTAGACTTATCCAAGTGGGAGACTATTGGATTAGTGTCTAAGTCCATAACTATTTTGGTATGTACTTGACCCGATGGTGCATAGTCCTTTTGGGTTGCCTTCACCAAAGCAACTTGATAGGATGAATTATGGAGAGAAAGGATTAAATATGATTTATTAATATCTTATGGGAATAATATATTAAAGGAGAAATCATATTGGTTAATTAATATTAGTCAAGAATTAATAAGAATTAAGTTTGTGACTAAAAGAGGTTAATTAAACTTAAGGGACTGGAATTGTAATTATAAGACAATTTGGGCTATGGATTGCCTTATATTAAGGAGTTGACGAATTCTATGGGGAAACCCATTAGAAATCGTCCAAGTCCTTTAAGGAAAGGAGTCCATGGATTGCTTAGGGCTTAAGCATCCAAATTAGGGTTTCCTTGTTAGATAACCCTAATAGCCTCACTATATATAGAACCCTTATGCTCCAAAAACGTGATGAACTAGTTTTCTAGGGTTTCCACACGTTTTGGGCAACCTCCTTCTCTTCTCTTCTTCATCCTCTTGCTCTTGGTGTTTGTGAACCATTAGAGGAGTGACATTTGTGACTCTAAGCTTTCTAAAGTCAATACAAGAAGGATTTGAGATTGTTATTGCTACATAACAATCAAGGTATGATCTAAACCCTAATTATATGTTATATTGATTATCATATGCTAGATCTAGGGTTTATAGTCTTGGATAAATTGCATGTACAATAGAGAAACCTAGATCCAAGCATTAGGGTTTGTATGAGCACATAGGATGTTCTTATGACTAAAACCCATCAGATGCTTACTATGCTCTTCCTTACTACGAGAGTAGATAAGTATGTCATCTATGAAGACAATGACGAACTGATCCAAGTAAGGACGACATACCCTATTCATTAAGTCCATGAATACTGCGGGCGCATTGGTCAATCCGAATGGCATCACTACAAACTCGTAGCGCCTGTAACGAGTTCGTAAGGATGTCTTCGGAACATCCTCTTCTAGCACTCACAACTGGTGATACCCGGACCTCAGATCTATCTTCGAAAAGTAATTCGCCCCTTGAAGTTGGTCGAACAAATCATCTATACGAGGCAGAGGGTAACGATTCTTAACGGTAAGCTTGTTGAGCTCCCTGTTGTCGATGCACATACGAAACGATCCGTCTTTCTTCTTGAAGAACAAGATCGGTGCTCCCCAGGGTGAGAAGCTTGGTCTAATAAAGCCCTTGCTGAGCAGTTCGTTAAGTTGACCGGACAGTTCTTGCATCTCTGCGGGTGCTAGACGATAGGGCGATTTGGTTATGGGGGTAGCCTCTGGAACTAAGTCGATTCTGAACTCGACTTGACATTGTGGAGGTAATCCTGGGAGTTCTTCTGGAAAGATGTCGGGAGAATCGCATACTACTGGAATGTTCTAAATGTCCTTCATCTATTGGCTCACATCGACAACATGAGTAAGGAATGCACGACATTCCTTTCGTAAGTATTTCTGGGCTTGAATACTCGAGATGATACAAAGGTTCGTGTCGGGTTTGTCGCCATAGACTACTAGAGTTTTGCCAGATGGCAGATTAAGGTGAACATCCTTTTCATAATACATGATGTCGGCACGATGCAGACTCAACCAATCAATGCTGATAATGACGTCGAAACTTTTAATTGAGACCGGCATGAGGTCGATTGTAAATGAATGGTTATCTAGAGTTACAGTACATCCTATGTATATACTGCTAGTGCTCTCAGTCTTTCCATTAGCCATTCTATAGTGAACGGTTCTTTAAGTGTTCATGATTTTTGCTTAATTAATTGAGCAAATTTCTGGTTCACGAAACTCCTCTCTACTCCACTATCAAACAGAATGCATGCATATGAGTTATCGAAGAGAAACATACCAGTGACCATTGTGGGGTCGGCAACCGCTTCCTCGTGGCCTATGGACAAAACTCTTCCCACTCCACCGACATTCCCTGCCTTCAGGCAGTTCCTCTTGTAGTGGCCCGCCTTGCCACAACCGTAGCAAGCCTATCCTACACCAGCGTCGGGGACTTGGTTCATCGGCCTTGCCGGGGATTTGCATAAACGGGCAGTGTGCCCCTTCCTGTTGCAGTTAGAATACTGCATTTCCCGGCAGGCTCCAGAGTGGTGGAAGTTGCATTTGTTGCACTTGGGCAAACTTCCAGCGTACTGCTTTACTGGAGCAGCAGCGGCAGGTGCTATCGCAGCATGAACGGCCACAACCTGCTGCTTTTTGGCAGCTTTCTGCTTCTTCTTGTCATCCCAGAACTTCCGCTTGTTGGCAGCGGATTTGGAGGGTTCTGAGATGGCTAGGGTTGTTGTTGTTGACGACGGGGTAAGGACCCCATGGTCAATGAGTCGTTGTGCCAATCGCTTGGAACTATCGAATGTAGTGGGGTTTGAAGTTAAAACATTCCCCTGAAATGGAGGCACCAGCCCCCGGATGTACCTCTCTATTTTCTTTCCCTCCGTGTGTACCATGTTGGGACATAGGGCCACCAGCTTGCTGAATCTGTTGATATAGGAAACTATGTCGGAGCCCTTCATGGTTAGGCTCCATAGTTCCTGCTCTAATTTTTGGATTTTGCCCCTCGGGCAATATTCTTCAATCATGAGCTCTCTCAGAGCTTCCCATCCTATAGCATTTGCCACTACTAGAGGGAGTGACTTGACATGGCTATTCCACCATGTTAGGGCTTTTTCCTCGAAGGTGCAAGCAGCGAACTTGACCTTGCTCCCTTCTGGATAGGAGCGGATTTCGAAGACCGATTCGGTCTTCTCAAACCATTGCGAGAGGGCAATGACTCCGCCATTCCCTTTAAAGGACTTTGGCTTGCAATCGGTGAAGTCCTTGTAGGAGCACTCTCTCGAGCACACAAGGACCTCACCTTGAGTTGAATGAACAGGTGTTCCACCTCCGCTGGCACTATTAGAAAGATATTGAGCCATGGATATTGCCACAGCCGCAACTACTGTACCATTTAGAGTTGCCGTATCGATTTGAGGAGGAGGTGGTGGTGGTGTTGAAGTTACCCTAGGATTGCGTCTCGTTGATCGGCGCAGAGGCATCTTTTGACTAACAAGTTTACAAAGATTAACATGATAGTAAGAATCAATTGTAAGTATAGTGAGAGGGATCCATGGACTAAATTTCCATAGCCCAACAGTTGAATGAGTGTATGTTTTGAAATAGCGACACCATATTAGAATATGGAAACACAAGAGTAGAGACTTTTCAATAGATTGGATAACTGCCAATGTTACTAGTATTAATGATGTAAATGAGTTCGAGAAAAATGACCTAACAGTAGGTCTTACATCGTACCATAAGGGAAAATGTTGATAGTTTAGAAGTCTAGTTAAAGTACTTGAAAGATAGAAATAATTTATAGACAAGTGCTACTTAGAGCATAGGTAAGAAAGACTATTCTTTAAACCAAAAGGAAAGATGAGCTAGACATCTTCTACCGACAACGGGTACTCCTCGAGCGGACCCTCATATCAGCCAGTTGACGAACTATGTCCTGAAGATGTCGCTCATGAGCTCTCTGACGCACTTGAGGTTCCATGACTTTGGCTCGGGATGTAGCTAACTATTGCTACAGAGCCTCATTGGATCTCCTAGTCCTTTCCATAGCCTATTCAAGATGGTGAATGCGAACCGTGTTAACGCCAGAGTTGGCTTTAATTTCCATGACTCGGTTGATGGCTGCCCGACCTTGCTCGAGATTCTGAGCAATCCTACGGACCATGATGGGCAGGATTCGGTCAGTTGAGCCTCCCTCGCTTATATTGTAAAAGCTCCAGTCTCCATTGAAGGGTAAGGGCTGACCCTGCTCATCACTCCAACGGCTCAATTTTCTCACCCACAAGGGTGTGGGACCTTGAAATGCTTGTCGGGGGTTAAGGTTTGGGATTGGAGCCTCTTGTGGTAGGTTGTTGACTTCTGGCTCGGAGTCAGAACTATCAGAAAAGCCTTCAGCATGGTGATCGTCCAAAGGGATTGGATGATCATCTTCTGGCTCTTCTTCGAGCCATCCAACATTGCCTTCATTTGGGAAGTACGGGTCGTTGTGGGGATGGAATCCAGCCATGCTATCTACCGAGAAAAGGGATAAAGGAATAATTAATAGACGTACTAATTAGATAATTATAAGATGATCTTTATCAGTTACTTCAATACTTGTATAGTGCATACCGGTTATATGTAATCAAAACAAGATAGACCTTCGAATAAGTGACCCTAACTCCAAACCCACAACCAAACAAGGAACAAGGAGTAAAGCAAAGATTACAGATTCTAAGTCTATGACATCCTAGTTACATATAACCTTAGCGTATCCACTTAGCAACTATTGACCTAATAATAAAGACCTTTTTAGTTCTCAGATAAGAATTATTGTAACACAAAATACTCCTATAGTATTTTAGGTTTATGTTCTAATGTTTTCATTGTAGTAGTATTGGTAAGTTTTTAGACTTGTTGCCACATCACAACCATTCTCAGGCATATGCTAATCACTTCTCGGACCAACATAGTTGATCAGACTATGTCACTCCCAGAACTAATCATACATCCCCGAGTCTACTTGTGATGTTCAACAATCATAATACTTTTGTTATGTCCTAGTGACACTGATTTTAGTATGAATGTAGGTATGTATACTTTGTTAAATATTTTAGTATTTAAAAGTATAAACTCTTGATCAGAGTATTTAATCCCGCTGTGTTTATAGTTTGTATATCTTTTATGGGTTGATATACTCGATTCACTATAAACGATGCTCTGATACCAATCTGTCACACCCCAAAACCGGAACGGCGGAAACGTTCGGGGGTGGAGGACGTCATATACAGTATCACAACAAAGCATAGTAGTAAACAAGCAACAACATCATCCATTGCATTAATAATATAATTTAACACAAGTGTGTTCTTTGAAGTTTATAAGACACCAAAAATGTAAATAAAAATAAGAGATGAGTCTTGAATGAGTTCCATCTTCTCAAAACCTGACATTGATACCTGTCTACCGATGACCTGAGAATACAAGTTATTTTGAAAGAGTTTATCAGCTTTAAAGCTGGTGAGTTCATAAGCATTTTAGTGTCATTATTTTTATGAAAATGTTTGTATTTCCTAGAAAATCCTATATTTTATAGTAAACGTAGCCTTATACCAAGGCATCAAATGTTCTGTGTGTTTGTTTCTTGTATGAGTGTGTATTTTCCCAAGTGTGACTATCATTAACCAAAAATATAATTTCTACATTACCGTTTATATGAGAAGATCACAATTTGAATGTAATGGGGGAAATAACAATAGTACTGTAGTGTTGTATTATAGTAACTACTGTTGTACTATCTACCTTAAACCAATTGTTATTTAAGGTATAATGTGAAATGGTTGCACCATGCTTTCTACTAATAACACGACGATGAAAGACGTCAGAAGAAATGACATTTGACACCCGTAGACTTGCAAGTCCCACTGTAGTGAACAGCATGGTGTAGGACAGTCAATCCAGTATAGATCTATACATAAAATTACGCTCTCCCTCCAGGAGACTCTCGATACAAATCGGGCCATGACAGTGATGCCATGCCCCGAATAATGGTTCACATTTTTGTTATAGTATACTTGTATATGTATTGTGTGTACTAGAGTATTGTATGTTCTCTCTGTCTAGTATGTAGTATGTTCTCTTTGTTTCTCATATAGTATGTTCTGTTTCTCATATAGTATGTTCTAGTTCTCATATAGTATGTTCTGTTTCTCATATAGTATGTTCTGAATCATGTATGAACTGACTCTTTGTATGCTTCATTGTACTAGAAGTAATGAGTAGTATCTTCCTAAACTATACCTATTATAGTTTACTAGTATAATTGTTTGTATAACTGAATGTATTGAACTGAGATAAAAGCTTTTATGTCTTATACATATATACATAATATATAACTAAGGATCAAACGACACTCAGACAAACAACAGGGTACTCTAAGTCTACAACCAAACGAGGAACAGGAAGTAAAGTGTGTTATCAGTTCTAAGTCCCTCAAACCTTACTTATGTACCTATATATGCACTAGACATGGTTTTGACAATATATATAAGTGTAAAAGAGTTAAAGGAAAAGGTTTTTTTATGTAAGAACAAGTTTGATAAAGAGTTTAACATGTAAAAGAGTTTGATAAACATTTTGAAGTAGTTTG
>NC_136415.1:0-2500 GCF_051521515.1 Lactuca serriola | reverse complement strand
AGGGTTTAGGGTTTAGGGTTTAGGGTTTAGGGTTTAGGGTTTAGGGTTTAGGGTTTAGGGTTTAGGGTTTAGGGTTTAGGGTTTAGGGTTTAGGGTTTAGGGTTTAGGGTTTAGGGTTTAGGGTTTAGGGTTTAGGGTTTAGGGTTTAGGGTTTAGGGTTTAGGGTTTAGGGTTTAGGGTTTAGGGTTTAGGGTTTAGGGTTTAGGGTTTAGGGTTTAGGGTTTAGGGTTTAGGGTTTAGGGTTTAGGGTTTAGGGTTTAGGGTTTAGGGTTTAGGGTTTAGGGTTTAGGGTTTAGGGTTTAGGGTTTAGGGTTTAGGGTTTAGGGTTTAGGGTTTAGGGTTTAGGGTTTAGGGTTTAGGGTTTAGGGTTTAGGGTTTAGGGTTTAGGGTTTAGGGTTTAGGGTTTAGGGTTTAGGGTTTAGGGTTTAGGGTTTAGGGTTTAGGGTTTAGGGTTTAGGGTTTAGGGTTTAGGGTTTAGGGTTGTAGGGTTTAGGGTTTAGGGTTTAGGGTTTAGGGTTTAGGGTTTAGGGTTTAGGGTTTAGGGTTTAGGGTTTAGGGTTTAGGGTTTAGGGTTTAGGGTTTAGGGTTTAGGGTTTAGGGTTTAGGGTTTAGGGTTTAGGGTTTAGGGTTTAGGGTTTAGGGTTTAGGGTTTAGGGTTTAGGGTTTAGGGTTTAGGGTTTAGGGTTTAGGGTTTAGGGTTTAGGGTTTAGGGTTTAGGGTTTAGGGTTTAGGGTTTAGGGTTTAGGGTTTAGGGTTTAGGGTTTAGGGTTTAGGGTTTAGGGTTTAGGGTTTAGGGTTTAGGGTTTAGGGTTTAGGGTTTAGGGTTTAGGGTTTAGGGTTTAGGGTTTAGGGTTTAGGGTTTAGGGTTTAGGGTTTAGGGTTTAGGGTTTAGGGTTTAGGGTTTAGGGTTTAGGGTTTAGGGTTTAGGGTTTAGGGTTTAGGGTTTAGGGTTTAGGGTTTAGGGTTTAGGGTTTAGGGTTTAGGGTTTAGGGTTTAGGGTTTAGGGTTTAGGGTTTAGGGTTTAGGGTTTAGGGTTTAGGGTTTAGGGTTTAGGGTTTAGGGTTTAGGGTTTAGGGTTTAGGGTTTAGGGTTTAGGGTTTAGGGTTTAGGGTTTAGGGTTTAGGGTTTAGGGTTTAGGGTTTAGGGTTTAGGGTTTAGGGTTTAGGGTTTAGGGTTTAGGGTTTAGGGTTTAGGGTTTAGGGTTTAGGGTTTAGGGTTTAGGGTTTAGGGTTTAGGGTTTAGGGTTTAGGGTTTAGGGTTTAGGGTTTAGGGTTTAGGGTTTAGGGTTTAGGGTTTAGGGTTTAGGGTTTAGGGTTTAGGGTTTAGGGTTTAGGGTTTAGGGTTTAGGGTTTAGGGTTTAGGGTTTAGGGTTTAGGGTTTAGGGTTTAGGGTTTAGGGTTTAGGGTTTAGGGTTTAGGGTTTAGGGTTTAGGGTTTAGGGTTTAGGGTTTAGGGTTTAGGGTTTAGGGTTTAGGGTTTAGGGTTTAGGGTTTAGGGTTTAGGGTTTAGGGTTTAGGGTTTAGGGTTTAGGGTTTAGGGTTTAGGGTTTAGGGTTTAGGGTTTAGGGTTTAGGGTTTAGGGTTTAGGGTTTAGGGTTTAGGGTTTAGGGTTTAGGGTTTAGGGTTTAGGGTTTAGGGTTTAGGGTTTAGGGTTTAGGGTTTAGGGTTTAGGGTTTAGGGTTTAGGGTTTAGGGTTTAGGGTTTAGGGTTTAGGGTTTAGGGTTTAGGGTTTAGGGTTTAGGGTTTAGGGTTTAGGGTTTAGGGTTTAGGGTTTAGGGTTTAGGGTTTAGGGTTTAGGGTTTAGGGTTTAGGGTTTAGGGTTTAGGGTTTAGGGTTTAGGGTTTAGGGTTTAGGGTTTAGGGTTTAGGGTTTAGGGTTTAGGGTTTAGGGTTTAGGGTTTAGGGTTTAGGGTTTAGGGTTTAGGGTTTAGGGTTTAGGGTTTAGGGTTTAGGGTTTAGGGTTTAGGGTTTAGGGTTTAGGGTTTAGGGTTTAGGGTTTAGGGTTTAGGGTTTAGGGTTTAGGGTTTAGGGTTTAGGGTTTAGGGTTTAGGGTTTAGGGTTTAGGGTTTAGGGTTTAGGGTTTAGGGTTTAGGGTTTAGGGTTTAGGGTTTAGGGTTTAGGGTTTAGGGTTTAGGGTTTAGGGTTTAGGGTTTAGGGTTTAGGGTTTAGGGTTTAGGGTTTAGGGTTTAGGGTTTAGGGTTTAGGGTTTAGGGTTTAGGGTTTTAGGGTTTAGGGTTTAGGGTTTAGGGTTTAGGGTTTAGGGTTTAGGGTTTAGGGTTTAGGGTTTAGGGTTTAGGGTTTAGGGTTTAGGGTTTAGGGTTTAGGGTTTAGGGTTTAGGGTTTAGGGTTTAGGGTTTAGGGTTTAGGGTTTAGGGTTTAGGGTTTAGGGTTTAGGGTTTAGGGTTTAGGGTTTAGGGTTTAGGGTTTAGGGTTTAGGGTTTAGGGTTTAGGGTTTAGGGTTTAGGGTTTAGGGTTTAGGGTTTAGGGTTTAGGGTTTAGGGTT